>NC_057866.1:186648795-186954688 GCF_019393635.1 Dromiciops gliroides | reverse complement strand
TGGTGGATTGCCCCAGGTTCAGAACCCTGATTCATGTTCCCTGCTGTGATCCCAGAAGCTGCTTCTATTGCTGCAGCTCCTGGACCTTACTTCCCTCCCACCCATGTAAGACAGACTTTTCCTGCTGGACTTATAGACTGCTTCCCTGCTCCTAGAAAGATTTGGAGTCAGTTTTATGTTGGTTTGGAGGGCAAATATGGTAGAACTCCAGGGGGTTGCTTCATCACTCAACCATCTGGGCACAGAAAGTAAGACAGTGTTAAAAATCTCAGAGATCCTGGGACTGAGTTGTCTCAGGCTTCATACCTTGGCACCATGTTTGTCTGGTCAGAGATGTACTGGTTGTAGGCAGAGCACTCTTTAAGCTGGTCAGTGATGTAAACAACAAACTATCTTCTTCTTCTTCTTCTATTATTATTATTATTATTATTATTATTATTATTATTATGTGAGGCAATTGGGGTTAAGTGACTTGCCCAGGGTCACACAGCTATTAAGTGTAAAGTGTCTGAGACCAGATTTGAACTCAGGTCCTCCTGAATCCAGGGCCGATGCTTTATCCACTGCACCACCTAGCTGCCCCTCTGCTTATTATTTTAATCAGTTTGGTATAGAAGTATCTTTCATTTGCAGTTAGCTTATTATTGGCACTGGTGCTTGCACAGGTTCATATGCTGGGGACTTCTCCTATTCCAGAGGACTATAAAGCAACTACTTCACTCTGTCCCAAGCCTTCCAACTTTCATGATCCTTCAGTCCTTCTTTCCAGCTCTGAAAATTTATACTTTCCATCAGGCTCCTTTTCCAGTGAATTGCTAGATTAATACAATTAATATTCTGATGAAAAATACTATCTATTTTGCTTAATCATCTCAAATGAAGTGTAGAAGGGACAGGATGAGGGCAACATGAGGCATTCTAAGGCAAGATTATTATTGGATAGAGATCCATACCAAAACCCATATTGTAATAATTTGATGTTATCCCTTTAAAAAAAAGTGCAAAGCTTTTTGAAATTCAGAGAGTGCTTAACTATCTTCCAGAGCTTTCTCTGGTGATGGGTAGCAAGCATAAGGACTTGCATTAATGATTTTATTGACAGCCTGACAACAGAAATAGAACCAGGAATTATTCCATAGTGAAACTCCAAGCTATGATATTGTATATTGATGTCTTTGTTGCCATTTTGTAATTTAGTAAAATATGTTATTTCCCTACTTCAACAAAGTGTATCTGATGCCAAAACATATCATTAGACTGAAGAAGGAAAATATTTGTGCATTATAGTTTCCAATTGTCATCCAAATTCTTCATCATCCTCAGAGATTACTTCTTTAAGATTTAAAAACAAATCATATTGACCTAGACAAGATATTCAGTATCACTCTTATTTCACAGATGAGGAAAATGAGTCCCATAACTGTTGTTTAACTTCCCCAAATAACATAAGTTATTATTTATAGAGTAGGAACAAAACCCAGGTTTTGTAATTTTCATTGATTTTTTTATACTACACCTTGGTTAATTTGCTTCACTTTGAAATTTCCATGGCTTGGTTTTGTCGCTTAAAAAAAAGAAAATAAAAGAAAGACTTACTTAGATATACACTAGTGAAAGAAATTTATTTAAGAATCTCTTTGTACTGATAGTATGGAAAAAGATAAACTAAAGCTGAAGCTGTTTTTTTTTTACATTAGCCAACGCTGAGGCATTTTAGTGGAACTGGATCAAAGCTGTTCAATATAATGTGAAAACAATTCACTTCCTTCTACCTGCCTATAATCTTTGCCCTTTCATTGTTTCTTTGGGCAGAGACCACACATTTACTTCAAAAATAATTCTAACCTAGAAGGAGAGTGTGAGTCTATAAAGAAAGATTATACATCTGGCTACTTGAGCCTACTACTACACCCACTAAACTTACAAAAGAGGGAAAATATTAAAGAAGGCGTGTACTTTTTCTGCATCATAGTTTAAGCAATAGAAGTTTAAAATAACTTTTAGGTTTGTTTCTGAACATGACCTTTTCACTTTCTTATGGATACTGGTTAAATTATATTAAATGAATGGACAACTGTCTTTTATACCAAACTTCTTGTTCCTGGCTAGGTGAATTATCTGGACATGTCATTCTAAGTGAAAGTGTAGGAAAGTTTCTGATATGCTAGTTTGGCAAATAACTCATGAATCTGGGCATTCCCACAACAATGAGCATTTTTTTTTTAGAAAATGCTGAATAGGAGTACGGTCTTCTTGCCAATAATAATTATTATCATTGATTTATTCTACAATGCTAGATTCTCTTAGGACACTTTATTCTAAAATTCCTTATGCTATAGGAAGAATTTTATTTGCTGTTATTTGCTGGAATTAGGGAGAAATCACAAGGGAGTCTATTATATTATGGGGGAAATATGCACTAAGATTCAAGTAAGCCAAAGCTCTTAACATGTATTTTCCATTGACTCATTATATGGCCTTAAATGCATTCCACAGTCATTTTTCAGTTGCTGTAAAACAGTGATAATAATGCCTTATTCCCATCACCAATTATAAAAATGTTGTTGGGATCCTGGGAATGCATCTAGATAGCCCCTGCTAAGGATAAAAAGTATGGAGTTGCATTAACTTCCAAAAGTTGAAATGGAAGAAAAGGATAAAATGGAACAGAGGAAGGCTTTTATGTCAGCTGGACATGGTCCTACAGCAAGGCAAGTAAACGGACCTACATGAACCTATAGCAAGTCAGGTGAATTTTTGGATGCCAGTTTTTTCAACTAAAAAATGACTAGTTGGGGCGGCTAGGTGGCGCAGTGGATAAAGCACCGGCCCTGGAATCAGGAGTACCTGAGTTCAAATCCAGCCTCCAACACTTAACACTTACTAGCTGTGTGACCCTGGGCAAGTCACTTAACCCCAATTGCCTCACTAAAAAAAAAAAAAAGGCAAAAAAAAGCAGTAAAAAAAAAAAAAAGACTAGTTGACTGGATTCCCCAAGAGATCCTTCTTTCCAGTTTTTTTTTTTTTTTTTGGTGAGGCAATTGGGGTTAAGTGACTTGCCTAGGCTCACACAGTTGGTACGTGTCAAGTGTCTGAGGCTGGATTTGAACTCAGGTACTCCTGACTCCCGGACTGGTGCTCTATCCACTGCGCCATCTAGCTGCCCCCTCTTTCCAGTTTTATATCAGGACTCCAGAAGAAAATACAGCTTGTGATAGAAAAAGGAATGACTATAAAATGTTGCCCTCTTGGCCTTCTACTAGTATTTGTCTCCTGGAAAATAATATTTGTGGCTATAAGGTTTGAGCTATCATTAAGATTAACAAGGTAACAGAAAGATGAAGCAAAGCTCCAGAAAAGATTATGTGGTTAGAAAAGGTGTGGAAGAGGGGCAGCTAAGTGGTATAGTGGATGGAGCATCAGCCTTGGAGTCAGGAGGATCTGAGTTCAAATCCAGCATCAGACACATACAAGCTCAGTGACCTTGGGCAAGTCATTTAACTCTGATTGCTTCTCAAAAAAACCCAAACAAACCCAACTCCCCCCCCCCAAAGAAAAAGGAAAGTTATGGAAGAGACAATCATATGGAAAAAGAAAAAAATTAAATTTAAGGCCAGGAAATGGAATTTCTTCTAAGTTCTTTCCTCTAATGTGTTATTTTTTCAAAGGAAAAAGAACAACACAGCAATTTTAGAACAAAATCCACATGGAATCCTTGAGAAAAAAGGTTGTATTGAGAATTCAAAGGAAGAATGAGCCTAAGAATCTCATGAAAAAAATTAGTTTATTCGCATTGTGTGGTCAGAAGTGTTAAAATAAATATTTTGCACTTGAGTGTAATATTGGGTCCATAGTACTCTGGATAGCACACAACAGCATTCAGGAAAATATTCATCAGCATCTTTCCCACTCCCTTCTTCCAGGGACATTAAGACTCACATACTAGAAAATAGTAAAAAATAAATTAATAAATAAAGAGAGTTATCGGTCAGCTAGATGGCACAGTGGATAAAGTACGAGCCCTGGATTCAGGAGGACCTGAGTTCAAATTCGGCCTCAAATACTTGACACTTACTACCTGTGTGACCCTGGGCAAGTCACTTAAACCCTATTTCCCCATTAAAAAAAAGATAGTTATTTCCCAAAATGGATACATTTTCTCAAATTTAAATTAGAGAAAAAAATGTGTGGCATATTGAAGAGCCCACAATTTGCAGTAGGTCTTAAATCTTTGAAAACAATTCTTTCTTTCCTAACAAATGCCACATATTCTGAAACTAACAATGTCCTTGACTTTTCTTAAACATCTTCCTTTGAGGTTTTGTGGAAAAAAGGAATATATTTTACATTAGCATCCCCATCACTCCCCAAATGCTGACAATTCAGTTTGAATTTCATTTGGCAAAATGGACCTACCTTTAAACCATGTGTGTGTGTGTCTATATGTTTGTAAATATATATGTAAGCATGTGTATGCATGTATGTATGTGTGTGCATGTGTATATGTATATATGCATATGTATTTATGTATATATATATTTAGTATGTGTATGTATATATGTGCATACATATATATAGATATAGATACACATATACATATACATATACATATACATGCATATACACACATATATAAAAGGTAGGTCCATTTTATATATGTTCTCTCTTCTTTGAATGCCATGAAATATATGAGGCCATATGGTCCTTCCTACAGAATGCTTTATCCCCTGCTTTTTCTCAGGGGACACCCAATTATTGCTGGCAAGCAGAAGACTTATTTTAACTTCATGCTAAAAATCGATCACAAGCAACTCTAGTGCATAGTAGAGTTATTTACCACAGTGTGTGGCTTGCCTGATTGATCTGATATTCATTTCCCTTGTACCACCCTTAAGCTCAATTGCCTCCTGTTTCGACATTCAACAATTCATACCAGTTTTGTACTTAATGCATGCAAAAAACTGCAAGAAATCCATTTGTTCACTGAGTCATTCAATGAATATTTATTATACAGATACCTTCTGTGTGTGCAAAGCACTGTGCTGGACAATGAGTGGGTGAATAAATACTAATAAGAAGACCTGGATTTTTCATCTAACTCTTTCTGCTGACCTGGGGGAAGTAGCCTAACCTTCCCAAGTTTCTTTGTCTTCATCAAAATAAGAGATTTGTACAAAATTACCTTTAAGGTTCCTGTTGACAATCCTTCATCTGCTATACCACATTTTATTGTCTTATATGTTACAGCTTCATAACCATGGGAAATTACCTTAGCCTCCTGGAGGGAATAACACTTGCAGTATTTATTTCATAAGATATTAGGATAATAGATTTAGACCTCAGCTAGTAGAACCTCCTCATTATATTGACAGATGGGGAAGCTGAGGTCTCAGAAAGTTTAGATGCTATTTTAAGGTCTTTAGTAAATGTCAGATAATGTATGTGAACCCAAGTCCTGTATTCCACATTATATAACTGGAAATTTGGCTTTTATATTAATTTACATTATTATTGTTTTATATACATACATATGTGTACAAATACACATACATAATTCTCTCCACATATATGTTTCTATGTTATACTAGATATAATATTCATATATACATGTAATTATATATATATGTATATATCCATATCGTTTTATTTTACTTTTCTTTATTCTGCATCTGTTATCATATTATCATTTTTTACTCTTTTGTGGTTTGTCTTATAGCACAATAATCATTGCACTTACATTCATAAATCTTACTTTGTTCATCTTTTTACCAATTCTTAAGCACTTAACATTTTATTTTATTTTTTTGGTGAGGCAATTGGGGTTAAGTGACTTGCCCAGGGTCACACAGCTAGTAAGTGCTAAGTATCTGAAGCCGGATTTGAACTCAGGTCCTCCTGACTCCAGGGCCAGTGCTCTATCCACTGCGCCACCTAGTTGCCCCCACTTAACATTTTATAGCTTATATATTATAGATGTTGATTTTATTCATATTTTGTTATATGTGTCTTTTTTTTTCTGTCATTGAGGTATGCCCAAGGTGGCATTGATTGGTTTTCTCAATCAAGTCATCTCACCCCACTGCCAGTAAAAGATAAGGTACCTGATCAGTCTCAGTCATAGCAAGTCTGAAAAGTCGATGGAACTAGAATGAACTAGGAATTGTGTTCTGAAAAATGAAAGAAACTTGGTCAAGTCCTAGAGGTCATTTATGAATTATCAAGTGAGTAGAGAGAGGAACCACTTGAGATGTTGTTTTAAGCACAGCATTCAAGTAAAATCCCCAAGGAACCAGAATCTTATAGAGATGGGAAGAAGAGACTTCAGACTCAATCTCTTCCTTTCTTCTCTTGGATGGGGGAGGGGAAGGATATTTTAAATTTACAAGACTCCAGAGGATATTTGACTTCTTATATTCTCCTAAATGTCACAGAGGCATAACAAGATTAGTGGATACAAGAACAGATAGATAGATAGATGATAGATAGATAGATAGATAGATAGATAGATAGATAGATAGATAGATAGATAGATAGATAGATATACATATATATAGATCCATGGTTCCAGAAATAACTTATCAAAAACAAAACAAAGCAAAGTAAAACAAAACAAAAAAATATACCACAGTGTGCTTAGGAGAAACTCCTTGAGCACCCCACCAATGGGAGAGAAAGCCATCCAGGCAACAGGAGCTGTGATTTACTGCTTTGACTTTTTTGCTTTCCAAATTGAGCCCACTTTCCTTTCAACTGTGTATCGACATTCTGGCGATCATGTCATAGACTCTTTTTTGGGGGGTGGGGCAATGAGGGTTAAGTGACTTGCCCAGGGTCACACAGCTAGTAAGTGTCAAGCATCTGAACTCAGGTCCTCCTGAATTCAGGGCCGGTGCTTTAGCCACTGAACCACCTAGCTGTTCCTTTTTAAACTTAAGAAATATCTAATGTGAATATTCTATAATACTCTTTACTTTCACTAATGCTTCTACTTAACACTGGCTGAATAAAATGATTCTCCATAGGCAATGTTGGCAGGAGAAGAATACTAATGGGGGATTTGAGAAGATAGCAATAGATCATCATCCCTGATGCTTCAGAGGTACTCCTAGAATGTAAATGGGATTATGTGTTCTCATTCAAGGACCCAAGATGCATCTATGAGAATGAGTGTTGGCATAATGTCTTCAAAGTTTATATAGAATACAGATAAAAGTCCAATAGTAGAGTTACAAAATTCACTCACAGTCATTCTTTAAATTTTTTAGCTTATTTTTTGTGTGTGATAATAGATCAAACAATGGATAGAGTGGTGATCCTGGAATCATGAAGACCTGAATTAAAATCGTGCTTATGAGACTTACTAGCTGTAACTGCAAGCAAATCACTTAAATTTTCTTTGCCTCATCTTCCTCAACTATATTACAGTAACAGTACTATCTTACAGAGTTGTAATTAAAAATGACATAATATTTTCAAAGTGCTTAATACAATGACTGGCACATAGCAGGTGCTATATAAATGCTATTCCCTTCCTCTTCATTCCAAAATTGTAAACATTAGTATTATGCTTCAGAATGTGAAAGGTACTATCTGCTTCCTCTGTGTAGTATGCTTTCTGTTAGCAAAGTGACAGAGGGCTGGGATAAGGGAAAAAATGTCCTCCTAAGCAATAAATGATATTTTCTAATTTTTTGGTGATTTCAGTATTTTACAGACTCTCTATTCTATAGCCTTGCAAAAGCTAATTATAAAATGCAACTGTCATCACATTATCTACAGAATACAAACTAGTCAAGAACAAAGTTATTTACTCCCAGAAACTACTATCCAATTTGCAAATATATAACAAGGTTCTGTCCTTTCACATCTGAATAAGTAGATTATAGTCTGAAAGGATCTCTTCCCAGTGAGAGATTTAATTAAGCCTGGAAGTTATCAGTTTTCCGGGAGACAATCAGAATTACATTATTATTTTACAGATAGTTAAAACAATGTAAATGACATCTTATAGATAGTTTAGATAATGAGAAAAATAAATTATGTTCTGATGATTTCAACAGTGGCATGGTTTAATTCATTTTTAAATGTTTTGATTTATGGATTTAAAAAATATAAAGAAACCAAAATAGCAAAAAGTCATTAAAAAGTACATTAAAATCATTTAAGGATCTTATTCTAAAAAAACTTCAAGAACAAATACATTTAAAGCTAATGTTAAAAATCTATCATCAACATCCTTTACTCAGGCTTTGGTCACCATTTACCAAAAATAACACATATTTGATGATAATCAGAATTTGAAGTAATGGATTCTCTTTTTACTATACTACATTTTTTACGACTGGCATTTTGATCATCATCATAATCTATTGGAAGGTTAAAAACTGGAGACAAAATAAATAAGTGACGTAGATTTCTCTTAGTACTGGTCCATAATGCCAATGCAAATCTACCTCTCTCAGGCCTACCACCCAAACCCTATTCCTTAAACTTATTTCTGTCAGGATTTCATGAACCACCTTTGGCAGTTAGATTTGTGAATTCATGTACTTCTCATATTCTTGGCTTGGTATTAAAAACATTATCAGATTATTAAAATGATTTGAAAAATGAAATATCCTTAATGTGGGTTTGACTTTCAGAGACTTTATTTAAGGAAAAAAGAGACAAGAAGTTTGCAGATTCAAGACAGCTCCTAAAAAAGCATCCCCTCAGTAGAGGTGTTTTCCCATATCCTAGGGCATGGTAATCCATCCTGGGGTTTGCTCCAAACAGGTGGGATCTCCTATTAGAACCACGAAAGCTATCACTTTGACAGAATTGTGACTTAACTAATTTGAGGGATGTGTACAGAGGGAATTTGTCTGGATTTCATCATGATCTGGTTTGTGTTGGCCATGCTCCCATATTCCAAGATATGTTTAAGGTGGGAAATCACTTTGGTTCCCTAACTTTCATACTTTCACAGTATTCCTCTCTTTCTTTGGTACCCAGCCTATCTCAGACATTTACTAGCTGTGTAACCCTGAGAAAGGGCAGCTAAGTGAAATAATGAATACATTGCCAAGCCTGGTGGCAGAAAGGATCATTTTCTTATGTTCGATTCTGCCCTCAGACACTAGCTATGTCATTTAACCATTTAACCCTGTTTAACTCACTTTGCTCATCTGTAAAATGACCTGGAGATGGAAATGGAAAACAACCTCAGTTTCTTTGCCAAGGAAACCCAAAAATGGGGATCACAAAGAATTGGACATAACTGAAAAATGATTGAATAACAGCAAAAAATCCATGCAAGTCTCTCACCCCCAGTTTTCTCTCGGCAAATGGGGAGTAATAATATTTCCTACTTTGCAGGGTTGTTGTGAAGATTGAATAATAGGATATATGAAAAGTTATTTTTAAAATATAAAGCATTAGCGAGACACACACAGCACACAATGAGAGACTAAAGGGGCAATCTACTGGAGAACAAAGGAGGAAATAGATCAAAAACCCATGTGCACAGTTTTACCTTGCTAAGGAGAAGGTACAACTCATTTGAGATTGTGGTGAAAAGGAAAGAGGGAAGTGATGTGAAAGCGTTCTGAGATGAGATAATGGGAGAGAAGGAGTAATAGTCTAGAATGTCTCAGTAAAGTAAGAGGGGATATGCTCATCTCAGAGGATAGAGAAACTAGAAATTTTGGGAGACGTGAGGACAGAAAAGAAGGTTTTGAACTCTTTCTACAGGGAATAATGATAAAGGAGGGGAATGATTGTAATGCTGTGAGGATAGAGTTGGAATTGCAATATAAGAATTCCTCTAGCTTTAATCATATTGAATAGAATGTCATATCTTCTCATTTTTATCATCATTTCATCTAATTTGATTCTGATTTTGGCCTTTTACCTAACCAGCTGATTATATGACTAGACAGAATGAATTCCCAAAATGATTCAGACCTAAGTGCCCAATCATTTCCAATTTCTTAAGAAATAGCAAGTTTCTTTTTTGAGGTGATGTTGCTCAACACTAACCACATATAATCCCTTCCAAATCCTTACTTAAAATTATTTTGATATATAAAAGTGAATCCTTCAATAATTATACAAATCTTTGCTCCTTCCATATATCTTCAAATGTAGTCTTTTCCCCTCTTTTCACTTACTTTGAATTCATTCATTTACATAATTTAATCACAGAAAATTTTTAATGAATTTGTGGGGTTTTTTTGAGTGTATTATTTGTTTATAAGAACATACAATCTGATTACCACTTTTTTGTGGGGGTAATAAAGGTTAAATGACTTGCCCAAGGTCACACAGCTAGTAAGTGTCAAGTGTCTGTGGCCAGATTTGAACTGAGGTCCTCCTGAATCCAGGGCCAGTGCTTTTTCCACTGCGCCACTTAGCTGCCCCCCACAATTTTTAAAAACCTGATTTAGAAGTAGGTACCACCTTTAAACTGTGAATTTCACAACTCTCTTTTTGGTTCATTTAATATTCTCTAAGTTTTCTTTCTTTGGTTACTTAAAAAAAAAAACATATGGGTAGACAATGTCACATTCCAAGTGACTTAAGAAAGCAATTTCTAAAAACTCTGATCTTTCTCACATGCCTGACATTTTGAAGGCCCTACAGTAGATACATCACATTTTGTATGGGGCACTTGACAGGGCTTGACCATCTTAATGGCAGTGACAGTCTTAAAAAAACATGACATGCTGAAAGCTTCCATGAATTAATGCATCAAATGTGGAAAAAAGATATTAAAGAGTGGTAATTTTAAATGGAAATCATAAAGACAAAAATTCATTTGTAAACCATGCAGAAATTTTCTCTAATTTACATTTTTATATTCTTCTTAAGTCCAGTTGGGGATATCTATGTTCACCTGACAATGTCAGTTGTATGTCTCAGGCTGGTCTCACCAATAAAGCTTCTGAAATTGGGTGTGCCCACAAATCCTTGTTTATGTGAAAAGAATGACAGAGCCTTTATGAAAATGACATTGGGAACACATCAGCTGAAGCTAGAAGAGTAATGCTTCAAAAGATAAGGAGGAAGGACTTTCAAAAGGATCTTACTCCTTTCTTGGGCTAGCCTGTCTATTATACTATCCCCCTAGCTGAGAAGTGGTCAGTCTTCTATGTAGCCTAACAAATTAGTAGCTGTACCAGAAAACATTTATTGATAGCATCAGAGACTAGTCACAGGCAAATGGAAAAGTGCAAAAATTGAAAATCAGTTCCAAATGATGAAATTTTGAACCCTTGTGAGGCATACCGCAGAGTTCCAGAATGACCTACATGATTATTATTTGACTCTTTGGGAGATTATTAAAGGAAAAATAAGTGGAGGATTTTTCACATATAGGGCTGAAATGTCTGGGAATTCCTAGGTTTGTAACAAGCCTATGGATGGGTTGCCCATATGCCATGATGCAGCATTTGAGTTATAGTCATTATTTTTTAAATTGTATTTTACAAATACATGTCAATTGATGACTAAAATATTCAGGGCTATCTTTATAAAGTTTCCAACATATGAAAAGAGAAGATATAATGAAGAAAGAAAATCCTCAACTCAAAATAACTAAATCAGAACTCTATCTTTACTGAAAAAACAAAACAAAAACTTCCCTTCTTGTTAAGTTCCCTCTTACTGTCTTCTACCCTTATACTCTGTAACAAACATGTATAGCCAAACAAAACAAACTACTGCTTTGGCCATGTCTAAAAAAAGTAAATAGGCATACCTTGGAGATATTGTGAGTTAGGTTCCAGACCCCTGCAATAAAGTGAATATCATGATAAAGCTAGTCACATTTTTTTTTCTTTCCCTGTGCATATGAAAGTAAGTTTGCACTCTACTATAGTTTACCAAGTACGCAATAGTATTATGTCTAAAAATAAAAACCCAAACCCAACAACAATATTAATTAATTAACAATTAATTACCTTAATTACAAAAAAAATACTTGATTGCTAACCGTCATCTCAACCTTCAGCAAGGGGTAATAATTTTTGCTGCTGGAGGGTCTTCCCTTGATGTTGAGGGCTACTGAATGATCAGAGTGATGGTTGTTGCTAAAGATTGGGGTCACTGTGGCAGTTTTTAAAAATAAGATAGTGAAATTTACCACATGAATTAATGACCCAAAAAACATTTGGGTATGACATAATTTAGTTATACTAATTTGATGACCACTCCAGTTTTGAATCCTGAAATCTTCTGATCTTTATCTTCAATCAATCAGGGTTAAGAAATTTGTTTTTTGTACTCCTTTTATGTACCTGTCTCTTAAGTTTTCATATGCCTTTTTTCTGCCTATTTCTAAGTATATGGGGAAGTTAACTCAAACTTTTCTGGTCTGGTCTGAGTGCAAACAGGGACATGAAGGGAAAAGTATTTTTGAGAAGATTGATTTGAGGCCTTTCCCTCAACAAACCCATCCTTAAAATTTGTTACCAGCAATGTTATATTCTTTAATTTCTTATAATGGCATGGGGATAATTAGTTAAATGATGCAAAGAGTGATGAAGCCAGGATATGAATCCCGCCTTAATTATTATAACAGTTATCTCAGTCCTGTATTAAAAAAGGGTATAACAGAATAACTTGTGGGTTCTTTTGCAAATGCCTTAAAGGGACATCTACTTTTGTTAGAGATTATTACAACTGAAATTAATCTGACAATTTTTATGATTTTGATTTTGTCTTGGAATACATCTTATAAATAGGAGTCTGAAATTCCTTAGTGGCGATCTTATCCTCCAAATGGGGGATTGAAATAATGTTAAGTATAAAAAAAATTTGGGTTCTATTTTTTCTGTTTGTCTCTGAGTTTCCTATGTAACAACTGACAATTTATAATTGTAAAATCTCTAAAGTTTTGGGATTTCATTAGACATATGTTTTTGAACTAATTTTCATTATATGATTTGGTCACTGACAAAGTCATTTAAAGTTGTGTTAAGATCAGTTTTGTAGGAGATTTTCCAGCTGAGGAAGAACATCTGAAGAACTTGGGAAAGACGTCTCTGCAATCACACTTGAGACTACACCTAGAAAACAGAACTGAATCAAGATAATGGCCCAAGAATCATCTGTCAGAGACAAGACTTCCAGAGACTTAAATGGACATTTCCCTTTTGGTTTCCCTTTTCCCTGTTTCATACACTATTGTAATGTCTACCTCTTAAAAGGGAATGTCCTTTAGTTTTATCAATGTGTCCCTCAATTTTTTTTTCCTTTTTGTTCCCCTTCACATTGTTAACCATCATAAGCCTCATGGTTAAGAACCCTTTGTAAATTATATGTAATGTTAATTTAATTCTTTTAGGAAAAAAGTTTCTCGACTAATCAGATGGGGGATTGTGAGAAAATAATAATGAATAATGAATTTCTTGTGAACCCAGAGACCCAGTTTTAACCTTTTCTCTCTTCTCCCCCCCCCCCCCCGCACTTCAGAGGTCACATTTTAAAAGGGAATTTCAGGGATTACAATAGAAATGGTGATAGACCCTTTGTGTTTAGCTCACTGAACTGATGGAATTAAGCCACACTTATCTAGAATTTGACTTTGCCACTCAGGGGGTCTCTCCTATTAGGCCAGGAGGTCATAGTAGAACTTATTTTAATATGGCCCACCCTCAAGTCATGCCAACGAATAAAACTGAATGATACTAGCCAATTAGCTTTTATCAGTGCACAGTAACATGTCTCTATCAAAAGAGGATAAAAGGAAAGAACACACGAGGCTCCTGACCAGCACCATCTTGGAACAAACTTGGTCTGGACTTGTTGTCAGTTGAGCACTCCCTTCTTAGGGCAGGGTAGGCTGTCAGAAGATGTTTTCTCTCTCTCTTAGAAATATGGCACTGGGGGGAGGGGGTGGCTAGGTGGCGCAGTGGATAAAAGCATCAGCCCTGGATTCAGGAGAACCTGAGTTCAAAGCCGGCCTCAGACACTTGACAGTTACTAGCTGTGTGACCTTGGGCAAGTCATTTAACCCTCATTGCCCCGCAAAAAGAAAGAAAGAAAGAAAGAAAGAAAGAAAGAAAGAAAGAAAGAAAGAAAGAAAGAAAGAAAGAAAGAAAGAAATATGGCACTGGGGTGGGGCGGGGGTGGGGGGAGGCTTGGCTTGTGTTAGCTGCCATGCAGTCAATAATAATATTTAATATACTTTAATAATAAATACTGCCTCAACTGGTAGAATAGCCATTATTACATAAATACCAATTAATATATAAGTAGCAATATTTTAGAAAACCCAGCCTAGTCCCCCTCACCATAATTTGATTAACACAATTCCTTTCCTAAAAGTTTTCATTAGCATGTAATGTTGTTGGATAGAATTTCACCCACAGTAGAACTTTCAAAACTGGAGTTATTCTTCTCAAACCCTACCACACTGTTTTATCAACTAAATGTATACATGCTTTAATATTGGTGTGTCTGAGCAGTTGGAGAGAGATGAAGGGATGGACAGTTGGTTGAGCTGTCAGAACACACTCAAAATTTGTTGATTGGCATTTTTATGGACATGGTTCATGGCACCCCAAAACAATTGCAGTAGTAACATCAAAGATCACTGATCACAGATCACTGACATATATAATAATAATAATAACAACAACAACAACAACAACAACAATTTTTGAATACTGTGAGAATTAGGAAAATGTGACGTGGACATTTGATGTGAGCACATGCTGTTGGAAAAATGGTTCTGATAGGCTTTCTCAATGCTAAACTAAAGATAAAGTGAAGAACAATAAAATGAGGTGTGTTTGTATCTCAATCTCAATCTCAATCTCCACTCTTAGTTTATTACCTGTCTATTAGGAGGTAGTAGCATGTTTCAAGGTGTCTTCCAGAATTATGTTTGGCATTGTGTTGACCAGAGTTCTAAAGTCTTTCAAAGTTGTTTGTTATTACAATAATATTGTTATTATATAAGTTCTACTCATGGTTGTACTACTTCACCGTGCATCAATTCATAAAAAAAAAAACTCCAAAAGTTTCCATGTTTCACTGAAATCATCCCCTTCAAAACTTATCATAATATGAAATTATTACATCATATTTATAGCTAATGATTTATTCAGTTATACCCCATTTGTCTGGCACTACTTTAGCTTCTATTTCTTTGCCACTATAAAAAGAGCTGCTATAAATATTTTTGTACATTTTTAGAGTTTGTTTAGTTTAGGACTAAGCAATCCCTAATCAAAACTCTTTGCCTTCTTCCCTTTTCAACTTGTTTCTTGGTTCAGTTAAATGTATTTCTGTACCCAACTGTGTGCTTATTTTTCCCTCTTTTTTCAACAGGTCACATGAAAATGAGGGTAAAGTCTCAACCATTCCCACCATCCCTTCTTTCTTTTTGTATAGACTTTTACTTGTATGCTCTGATTATTTGAGATAATTTTCCCTATCTATATTCTTTCCCCTATTAATGTATTCCTCTTCCCTCTTTTCTATTCTTCTGTTATCATCAAAATAAAACAGAATCATTACCAAGCCATCTGTCTAATTAGATTCCTATTACGTTGGAAAATAATAGGGTCCTTACGAGACATATAATTTCCTCATATTAGAATGTAAAAAGTTTTATGCTTTTTAATACTATAAGTACCTTTAACACACTTCCAAGTTTCTATGTAGTTTTAGTTTTCTTTTTGTCAGGAATTCTTGGAAGTCCTCTATTCAATTAGATGTACATTTTATTTCCCTCAAAGACAATGCTGAGTTTTGGGGAAAGTTATTCCTGGATGGAAACCTGTATCTTTTTGCCTTGTGGAATATATTCAAAGCTCTCTACTATAGTGATAAGGCAATTTATTTGTGTGTGACTCTGTTCCCTTTACTAGTTTAATTCTGTCTTTGTGAATTCTTGAAATATTATTTTTCTGGTGCTGGTAAGCTCTAGATTTTTACTATTTCAAATTAGATTGTTTAGATCTTATTAGATTAGATTAGATTTTAGATATTACTATTTACTAGGCTTTATTTTGTTCTATGAAGTTTATTTTTTTCACGAGGTGACTGGCCAGTAGATGCAGCTCTTTATTCTAAGTGTGATTGCAGAGCAGTCCTTCCCAGTTTTTTCAAACCTTCTTCCTCAGCTGAAAACCTCCTACAAAACTGATCTAAACAACTTTAAATTACTTTGCCAGTAACCAGATCAGATAATAAAAGTTAACTCAAAACCTTATGTCTAATGAAATTCAGAACCTTTTAAATGAGAGATTTTTATAATTTTAGTTTATCCAGTTATTATATATGAAACTCATATAAAATTATGCTTAATATTTGGCATTATTCAACTCCCTATCTGGAAGATGAGATTCCACTCAGGAATTTCAGATTCCTATTTATAAGATGTTTCCCAATACAAAAATTAAATCATAAATTTACCAGATTAATGTCAGTTGTAATAAAAGGTTCAGGGATGATATACAAAATATATTAAGTAAATAATTTTACAACAGTGCATATCAACTAAATCATAGAAACAGTTTCAACATCTAGACATATATAAGTGAATAATCCCTAACAAAGAAGGATATCTCTTTAAGGTATTTGCAAAAGAGACAGAAGTTATTCTGATACACCCTTCTTTAACACAGGACTGAGGCAATTGTGATATTAACTAAGAAACAGATTCATATCCTGTTTTCACCACTCTTTGCATCATGAACCTAATTATCCCTATGCCATTATGAGAAATTAAATAATCTAACATAGCTATTAATAGATGTCTAGGCTAAATCCAATATTGTGTCCATCACATGACATCTGACATGATTATGGGAAGTTATAAGAAAATAATAGGACAATAAATTGTATAGTAAGAAAAATACAAATTTTTACCTAATTTCATGACAATTTCAGGCAAAAGTTATGCAGATAACTTAGTGCATTGAGCCAGGCTCCAAATCAATCAGGTAAGATGTTTCTGCTCCATTTTTCATATTATAGAAATTGAGTCAGGAGAATCTTACCTTGGTCCTTACCAAAAGTCATTCTCCCAGACTTTCCCATGACAATTTCACTACCTGCAATTCATGCATGTAAAACCCCATAGGGCTGCTGGCACCATGGCTCATTGGCTCAGTAGTGTTCCTCAATTATCATATCTGGAGTTAGACTCAGAATAATATCAGTTAACAGTCTAGATAATTTCTTGATCTAAATAGCTAAGTCTTGAAGAGCTGATCATCTGTCTAATATTTCTGTTATTCTGCACAATGTTCTTCTGGTTTTGCTCACTTCACTTTCATGAGTTCACATTAGTCTTTCCAGGTTTTTCTGAAACTATGCTGCTCCTCATTTATTATAGCACAATAATATTCCATCAAAATCATACCATAATGTGTCCAACCATTTCTCAAATTCATAAGCATCCCTATCCCTTCAATTTCTAATTCTCACCACAAAAAAGAGATGCAGAACTAGTAGTGGTATTTTGGGTGACATGGTATGCACAGTTTTATATCCCTTTGGGCAAAGTTTCAGTTTCTTCTCTAGAATGGTTGGACTAGTTCACAACTTCACTAACAATGTCCCAATTTTTTCAAACCTCCTCCAGCATTTGTCATTTTCAATTTCTGTCATGTTAGCCAACCTAAAATGTGTGACATGGTATCTCAGAAATATTTTAATTTGCATTTCTCTAATTTCTGATAAACATCACATTTCTTAAATGTGTAGGGAACTTAATGAAATTTATAAAAATAAGAACCATTCCCCAGTTGACACACGATATGAAGATGCTATTTTAGATTTGAGTGAGGTTCAAACAATGCCCATCCTCTCCCAATTTCCCCTCCCCCATTATAAATGGTCTTCCTTAGACATCTATTTTATGTGAGATAATCTTCCCCATTTTCTTCTTTCTTCTCCTACTCCAACAAGAATCCCTCTTTCTCGCCTATCCGTTTTTCGTATAGTATCCCAATATAATTGGCTCAATTCCACATCCCATTTTTTTAGAAGATACATGTGTCATCTTCACAGGTAAACCATTTAACCTTATTGAATCCCTTTTGATTTCTCTTTCATTTTTACTGTTTTTTATGCTTCTCTTAGGTCTTGCATTTGCACATCAAATTTTCAACTCAGCTCTGGTCTTTTCATCAGCAATGTTTTAAAGTCCTCTATTTTATTAAATATCCATTTTTCCCAAGAAGGATTATATTCCATTTTGCTGGTTAAGTTATTCTTGGTTATAATCTCAGCTCTTTTGTCTTCCAGAATAGCTTAGTCTAAACCCTCTATTCCTATAATATCATATTTGCTAAATCTTATGTAATCCTGACTGTGTCTGCATTCTATTTTAATAGTTTTATTCAGGCTGGTTGAAATATTTTCTTTTTGACCTGCAAATTCTGGAATTTGGCTATAGCATTCCTTCAAGTTCTTTTTTTGGTATCTCCTTCAAGTGATATTCAGTATATTTGTTCAACTTCTTTTTTTTTCCTCCTAATTCCCAAATATTAGGGAATATTTCCTTGAAATATGATGTTTAGGATCGTTCTTTGACCATAGCTTTAAGGTAATTCTGTAATTCTTAAATGATCTCTCCTTGATCAATTTTAGATCATCTTTTTTCCTGCTAAAATATTTCACATTTTCCTCTCTTTTCTTTATTTTGGTGTGTTTTATTATTTCTTGATGTCTCATAAAGTCACTAGCTTCCACTTTCCCAATACTAAGTTTCAATGAATGGTTTTCTTCAGTGAGCTTTTGTACATCATTTTCCATTTGGTCAATTCTGTTTTTAATATGTTATTTTCTTTGGTATTTTTGTGCTTTTTCTAACAGGCTGTTAATTAAATTTTCATAATACTTCCTTTGTTTTCATTTCTTTACATGATTATGTTTCCCTAATTTTTATTGGATTTTTAAAATATTTTTAGCTTTTCCAAGAATTCTTATAGAACTTGCATCCAATTCACATTTTTTTTTCTTTGAGGCTTTACTTATAGCTATTTTGGCCTCATTGTCTTCTTCTGTGTTTTTAAACTACATCTTACCTGTCTCTGTTGTAGCTTTTTATGGTTAGGTTCAGTTTTTTTTTCTTCTTTCCTCATTTATTCACCCCTTTTTCTTGATTTGGCACTATATGTTAATGTTGGGCTCTGTTCCCAATGTTGGTAGGGGAGGAACTCTCAAAATTCAGGGTATTTTGGACCACTGTTTTTAAAGCTAATTCTTGGGAAGTTCTAGGTAATTTATGTCTTGAAAGTTTTCAGTGCTTCTAATATGGTATGATCTGGGGAGAGGTTTGATCATTTCTTTCCTGTTGTCAAATCTGGTCCTTAGCCAGGAAGGACTCCTGATCGCTTCTGATTGCCATCAGTGCTATTCCTCAGGGCCCCTCCTCCCCTGGAAATGGAAGTGATAATGCCTGTCAGTGCTTTAAGTCCCTCTTGACAGAAAGTCCTCCTCTCTACTCTTTAATTATGACCCACAAATATCTTTGAGCAAAGTCATTATCAAATCTTGTTTGCTTTCTTATCCAGTGCTAGCACAGGTTTATTCTGTAATCCCTTTCTAGTTTGCTGCCAGGTCTCTTAACTGTCTCTAACTGGAGTTGCTTCTGAAGATGCTGATGCTTTTGTCTCCTTTACCTAGTCCACCCCTTGTGTTTTATCCACATGGAGTCTGAACCAGCTTCTTCCCCCTTGTCACAGATCTCTTTCCAACCTCCGATGTTGTTTTGGACTCAGTAAATGTCTCCCCCTAACCTTTTCTTAGTTCTTCCATTCCAGAGTTCATTTTGAGGCATTATTGTTAAGTTGTTTAGAGGGGAATGTTGGGACGGCTTGGCTAATTTCTCCTCTACTCTGACATCTTTGTTCCACCACCCCCAGGTCACTTTCCTTTATTAAACAATAGAATTCTTTCTTGATAAACACTAGATGTAGATTATAGATGGATAACAATTGTGGTAAAGTTATTTGTGGTAAAGATTATATATATCGCAGTTTTTAGCTGAATCATTTGGGAGGGGCCACACCTGGCCCACCCCAAGATTACATATGCTACTGAGCAGGTTTTCAAGGACCTCCCCTTTTGTGGGAGGAAAAACTGAATGCCACCAGAAGGGAGGCAACTTCTGGTAGATGGGGCGTGTTCAAAACTTCTTGCTCTTTCACCCTGGCAAAGCAGTCTGTTGGCATCCTGGACCTGGCAGTGGCATGGGTTTCACTCTGTTTTGGGTGACTGCTGTTCTGATAAGTAACTGTAGACTGACTGGGGTTGGTGAGTTTTAATTATGAAAAACCCTAAATTCCTTTGAATTAGCTTAATTGGGAACACTCTGGGATTGCATAGGCTAAGCATAGAATTAAGACTATATCAGTATTTCTACTTCCTTATTTCCTTAATTGGTTTCACCTTTGTGGTTTAATTAATTCCCAAGTAATAAAATCTGATCCTTTATGAATTAAATCTCAGAGGCTCCTTTTCTTATTGGCCTGGGAGGAATATATAAAAATGAAAGTTCAAAGGGAGATTAAAGTTAAAAGAGTCCCTCATATTTCCAGGACCTCAATATTAAGGTGAGTCACCCAAATAACGCTCCATATATCAAATTTTGGCCCTCACACAAGGTAGATTCTGATTAGTTTGTAACAAGAGAGCTAAGCATACTTGGATCCAAAGCAAGTTTTCTTAAATATTGGTAGGTCATATTGCTTTGAGCATAGTTTCATTCTTCATATTTTATTGGCTCACATTTCATATTAAATTAATCTTTATTGAAAATATTTTCCAAGTATTGTCATTTAAAAAAATTAAAGTGTATTCATTATTGTTCCTTTGTGCTCAGTCATATCAATAAAAAATGTTCATTAAAATATTTTCTTCCAAATCCATGACATTGTTCTTTTTTGTTCTCCCATAATCAACCTGAAAAGGCAGATGTGTATAGGTAGGTCCCTATGCATACATAATATCCTGAAGATAAGCTATTAGCCCAAAATGAAGCCAGTTCCAAGAGATCATCATTCATTAGAAAATGTCCTGACATATATTGCTAAGTATTAAAGAAAATATTCCCAGTGACTGTGATATGAGATAGACTTTTTGACATTGAACATTATGTCATAATATGCTGGTACCAGCAGAGTGAGCAAGATAGCCACAGAGTTTGGAAAGCTGGATAAAATACAGTCACAAACAGAGAATTACTTCAGCTCAGTATAATGATCACAAATCATTGATTTAATTTGTGATGGTGAAAGTTTGCTTTCTCCAAGACTTACATAACTTACCTGCTTCATAGTCATGAGCAAGTCACTTAATTCCTTTTATTTCCTGATTTGTAAAATGGGCATATTAATACCTGTACTGCTTAATTCACTTACTTGGAGGGAAAATCTTTTCACTCCATAATACACTCTGTATATGTGAATATTATGATGCAGCTTGGGAAACTGAATGAATCATCCAAGTTCATGGCAAAATTAAATTATCAGTAACAGAAGTATTATTAGATGAGAAATCATGAATATACACACACACACACACACACACACATATATATATCTCAACTAAAGTTAAGCAAATCCTTTATGCAAGGAGGTAAGTGTAATATACTGACACAATTTCTGCATGGTGGTAAGAGTTAACATGGATGAGTAGTGATAACTCATGTGCTGAGGGTGGCAGGATGGATGAGACACTTGTTTAAAGAATAGGTAACCTAGAGAGGCTCACTAATTTGGACAATGGAGTCCCAGGATAAAGGCAGGTTGGTTGACAGCTTTTTCATGGTATGGTCCATGTTGTTCTTCAGAGGCTATAGCAACAGCAACTGTGGTATGTCATGAAAGGAAGATGACAGAGAGGAAGTGTGGCCAATGATCTTTTATCTTTCTGTTTTTTAGTTGCTTCTCAGTCATGTCTGATGCTTTGTGACTCCTTTGGGATTTCCTTGGCAAAGATACTGGAGTGGTTTGCCATTATCTTCTTCAGCTCATTTTACAGATGTGGAAACTGAGGCAAATAGGGTTTAGTGACTTTCCCAGGGTCACAAAACTAGTAAGTGTATGAGGCCTTATTAGAACTCAGAAAGATCAGTCTTCCTGACTCCAGGCTCTATAATTTATCCACTGTGCGACCTAGCTATCCCACTTAGGATTTGGTAAATATAGTGGATAGTCAACAATTAGAACAGCATGTTCTCAAGCAGGAGTGATATGGTGATATGAAAACCTTTTGCAGTCACAGTGTGTAACTTCCACAAATATTTCCTGGATCTGAAAATAGTATATAGTAACCAAGTACCCAAGTCCTTCACAGTGACCCATTAGAAGGCACCATTTCTTTGATACTAGTGAAACTCTAATCTGTTGTTCTCTAGTTTATTTTTTATGCAATAGGCCTGAGTCAATATAGTTAAGTTATGGCCTGTGTTGTATTGGAATGTCTATATTATCACTACTGCTTTTCCATTAAACCAATGCTATACCATTGGAGTGCATATACATGGCACACAATACACCAGAGTAAGACTAAGATAAAAATAACTTGCTTGTTTAGGTATCTTTCTATGAATTATCATGCCAGGAAACTGTAAAGACCTGATGAGGGAAATTCACTGGGAGAACCACCAATATAGACATGCCCTTCCTGATCATCACTTTCTTTCTTTCTTTCTTTCTTTCTTTCTTTCTTTCTTTCTTTCTTTCTTTCTTTCTTTCTTTCTTTCTTTCTTTCTTTCTTTCCTTCTTTCTTTCTCTCTTTCTTTCTTTCTTTCTTTCTTTCTTTCTTTCTTTCTTTCCTTCTTTCTTTCTTTCTTTCTTTCTTTCCTTCTTTCTTTCTCTCTTTCTTTCTTTCTTTCTTTCTTCCTTTCTTTCTTTCTTTCTTTCTTTCTTTCTTTCTTTCTTTCTTTCTTTCTTTCTTTCTTTCTTTCCTTCTTTCTTTCTTTCTTTCTTTCTTTCTTTCTTTCTTTCTTTCTTTCTTTCTTTCTTTCTTTCTTTCTTTCTTTTTTTTTTTTTTGCCCGGCAATGGGGGTTAAGTGACTTGCCCAGGGTCACACAGCTAGTGTCAAGTGTCTGAGGCCGGATTTGAATTCAGGTATTCCTGAATCCAAGGCTGGTGCTTTATCCACTGTGCCACCTAGTTGCCCCCTTATCATCACTTTCAAATAATTAAATCCCCTCAAGGTCAGTGGTCAATCAAATAATTAATACATTTTCAAGTGACACAAATAAAGGAGAGCTACCTGACATTGGGTAAAAGACTCACAATCCAAAAAAAGATCTTGATAGGCTAGAAAAGGGATTCTTAACATTTTCCCATTCATTACCCGTTTTCATCTGAGAAATTTTTACTGGACCCCAGGTATGAAGGTATATAAATTAAGTACACAAATCAAACATATCCTGCCAAATTTTTTGTGACCCCCATATGGGGTCAAAACTCACAGTTTAAGAAGCTTTGGCCTAGAACACTAAACTGAATTGAATATGATGAAAATTAGTGGGTATAAATGTAGTCATTTAGAACTAGACCTGAGAACTGGAAGATGCCCTTAATTGTCATCTATTCTATCCCTTTATTTAACAGATGAGAACACTGGGGCCTAGGGATTTAAAGTTCCTGATGCAAAATCTGAATCCATTTCCTCTGATTTCTGTGTTTTCTTTGGTTTTGTTTTTCGCCACTACATTGTGGTTCAAAGAACCGACAAGTATAAGAGGGGGAGAGTTTATGGCTATGTAATTGTTTCTTAGAAAAGTTATTTGGGAGTCTGAATTGATTACAAGTTCAGTGTGATATCATAGGTAAAACAAATTAATGGAATCTTAGGCTTAATTTAAAAAGATATACTGGGGGCAGCTAGGTGGCGCAGTGGATAAAGCACCGACCCTGGATTGAGGAGGACCTGAGTTCAAATCTGGCCTCAGACACTTGACACTTACTAGCTGTGTGACCCTGGGCAAGTCACTTAACCCCAATTGCCTCACCAAAAAAAAAGAAAGAAAGAAAGAAAGATATACTTTCAGAAACAAAGAGGTGGTAGACTTGCAGTTCTCTGCTCTCGTCAGATCACTTTTGGAACATTGTTCTCAGTTCTGGATGCTGCAGTTTAGGAAGGATATAGATAAAATGGAGCTCATCTAATCCACAGAGTAATAACCTTTGTTCATAATGAACATTCACGGCCTAGTGATTTCTCTGAAGAATGTTTGTTACCCATAATCATAATTGAATTAAATGATAAATATCAGGAAGAGGTTAGTGAAAATAAAGATGTCTGTGCAGATATAGATGTTTTCTTCTCATCCAAGTTGATGGGATTCCTAATGGGATGGGATCACAATGTAAAACCCTTGATATAGCAGGAGGAATAAAAAGAAGAAACAGCCTTGATTTCATAATATACAAGAAATAGTTGAAAGGAGATAAAAAAAGACTTGGGGGATATAATAGTTGTTGTTAGCGGTGGTGTTTTCCCCTCAAGAATGTAAAGGACTATCATGTGGAAAAGAGATTAGGTGTATTTTGTTTCGCTCCTAAGAAAAGAATTGGGAGCAATGAAAAGGGAAGAGGGATATTTACTCTTAATATTAAAGAAAATAATAATTAGAAATGTCTAAAAGTAAAGTGAGCTATCTCCAAACATAAGTGATTTCTATTCATTGGAAACAGTTGGCCCTGTGGTTAGAGCTCTGATCCTTGAGTCAGGAAGACCAGAGTACAAATAGGGCCTCAGATACCCTTGGCAGAATGCTTTGTACCAGTAGGTGCTTGATAAATGCACATCTTCTTCCTTTCTTTAGCAAACGCCAGATAACTATGTATAGGCTATGTTACAGTGAATACACTATTTTCAGTATAAGATGGAGTGTATGTTTGCTGAGGTGCTTTCTAATTTTAAAATTTCAATGATCCTATAATTAGCTACAGTTTTTCCTCTCCAATGAAGACTGCTTTTCTACATTGATAAGTGCAGTGCACATACTAGTTATACAGTTTACCCTTTTCCAAGTCTACATTTTTCATAGCTGTTGTGCAAATAAAATTCATGTTATAAATTAAGACAGACTTTTCTACTACCCATTTATATATCCCTAATTATGAGAATAAATACCTTATACTACTAGATTTTTAACCTGTGTGCCATGAACTTTTTTTGAAATAATAAAATTTAATGTTATTGGAGAATTATGTTGAATTGGTATAATCCTTCCATGAAGAAAAGTGGATCTGTATTGTAAGGGCCAAAATTGGTATGGGGGAATTAATTGGGCTGCTCGCTTTAATATTGGGGTGAGAAAGGAGATTAACATCCTCTTTCAAAAAAAAAAAAGAAAACAGGGTTTATTAATGGGAAAAAATTTAAAACACTAGTAAGGTTAATAGAACTAGGGACAATGAAAAAAAAAAGGAATAGGGGAGGGAAAAAAAATACAAACCACAAACTCACCACCACACAAATTAAGCAGTTTTCAAAGAGGACCAGCTACACACCATTCCAGCATCTTGCTCCCTCTCCTGCTCACACCAGAGTGTGTTCTTTCCTCTCTTCTCTCTCCCAGAAGCCCCCCTCCTACAGAAAACCAGCCTTACACACACACACACACACACACACACACACACACACACACACACACACACACACAGCCTCAAGCTAATTGGCTGGCAGTCCTGATTGACAGAATCAACAGACGGCTCTACAAATGCCAGCTGCCTAGCTTCCGGACACCAGGGACCACCAACTTGTTCTCATTGGGCTTCTATCATTATAATTTGGCCAGGCCCATGCAGACACAGGGGTGTCCGGTGTGAGGCCAGTGTGCATGGGCGTGCACCGGGGCCTCCAATCCCAGCCAAAGATAGGGTCACAGAAACCCCAAATCACAACCAATTCCTTACAGTGTCATTAATATTGATCCTAGGAAAATAAGAGTATTGCCATAAACCCAATTATCAAAAACCAAATATTAGGATGGCAGGTTTTCATTAACAATTTAATTTTGGTTAGCCAGGGGAAAAGTGTAGATAACTGTAAATGCTTCTTCTTTTATTCAAATGCAGTTAAAATCATTCACTAAGATTTCTAAGCTTCCATTACCTCTACTAAAATAGTACTGTAGCAATGCTCATTGTCATCTGTACTGGGTTCCAGAAATGCTTGTGTTTCATTAAAAAAAAATGAAAGTTGGAGGTAGTCAAGAAATTGCATTATACCCTAAAGATAAGTTATAATAAGCTTTTTTCTATTTCCATTTTTTAAATTTAATGTCAACAGAAAGATTATTCTGATTTGTAGATAGATTCCTTTCTAGGCAGTGCACAAATAAATATATTAATGAAAAAATGGGTTAACTCATCACTGAGCCAAAAATGAACTAACTAACTAATAAATAAATAATTAAATAAACAAACAAACAAACAAATAGATAAATAGATAAATAAATACTGTGGTATTCTTCTGGAGTAGAATTTTAAAATCATGTTTTCTGTGTGATTTTTTATTGTTTTGTTTGTTGTTCTTTTTATTTATTATATTTTATTTATATGTGTTATATTTCATTGCCTTAATTCTAAGACATTCTTTGCCACTGAATTTTCTACTATTTGTGTTGTGTCAGTCCTGTAAACTCATCTTTATTAGCATGAGATTTATAATCCTGTTTTTGTATCCCCAGAGGGGGCTAACGAATCTCCCCATTCTCACCCCCATCCAAACAAAAGTTTTAAGGCACAGGTGATTTCAAGTCTCACAGCTAGGTGGTACAGTAGCTAGGGCTTTATGCCAGAGGTCAGGTAACACTGGAAAAGTCACTTAGCCTCCATCTGATTCAGTTTCCTCAACTGTAAAATGGAGATAATTATAGCACCTACCTCTCAGGGGTTTTTAAAGTATAAAATGTGATAATATTTGTAAAGCACTTAGCAAAGTAGGTACTTGATAAATGCTTGCTTCCCTTCAATACACTTGATTTTTTTTCCAATGCCATATAACCCTTAAAGAAGAAGAGGGTAGTATTGTGAAGAACAATAAATATTAGCTCCATATCTTTTTTTTTTTTTTCCGGGGGAATAAGGGTTAAATGACTTGCCCAGGGTCACACGGCTAGTAAGTGACAAGTGTCTGAGTCTGGATTTGTACTCAGGTCCTCCTGAATCCAGCACCAGCGCTTTATCTACTGTGCCACCATGCTGCCCTTGCATATTATTTCTGATATTAATTTTGCTTAAATGTTAATAGTTTGTAATAAATTTGTGGTTGCTTGTCCTCCTTAAGGCTTTTCACTAAGAAAACTGTTCTCCATGGAAATTGTCCAGTTATATGGTTAATTCTGCTATAATGAAGACTATAATTTCCCCAAATGACTGTACAATGCAAAATCACACAATGAAAACCATAGACCTTGTGGGGGTGCAGACGGGGAATAGGCTTATGGTATGTAACACTCAAAAACTTTAATACTTCTTTAGAAAAACTGTAGTCTAATAAAAATGGTAGCACACTTTTATACATGTTAAACTTTAAAGAAATTAATAGATACTCCCATCAATAGTGGTAGTATTTGCAGCATGATGCTAATGCTTGGCCTGCTCCTGAACTGGCAAATCAACTGCTATTGGAAAGGGAATAGGTGGGAAATGGCCATAGTACAACATGGATGAGGACCAACTTTTCTTCAGTCAAAGCTCCTACTGCCCCAGAATATATACAACAAAAATCGCTCCTTATCTTGAAAAATGTCTGCTTGTAGAAATGTATATCAGAAGGGTTGCAGCTTCTGAGTTATTGTGAAGTGGTACAATTTCTTGTTTCTCCCAGAGGAAATAGGACATAACAAATTCAAAATTATTGCTAATGGTCAAATTGTTCCTGCATATTTGTTGGAACAAATTCACTTTTTCAAAACAGGCAATATAGTAAACTAATTGTGGTTGGTTAGCTCTAACAATGCATATTCTACCTCACTGTACCTTATGGAATGTATGTAGGACAAAGGTTAACTTCCTTATATGTCATTTTCCATCAAACTGAATAGAATATTATTAGCTCAGTCACACTTTTAGAGAGCACTTCTATGGCTCTTTAAATGATTATCCACTTTGGCATTTGGGGATCATATTCTCATGCAAATTTGCAAATGAGATTCAATTAAATGGTAAATGTCTCAATTCAAAAAAAAAAAAAAAGATAACACTGCTGACTTGTGGGAGCCAAGATGGCAGAGTAAGCAGAAAATTGCCACAATTCTCCAAATTCACCTCCACAGAAGCATAAAATAGTCCCACCAAAACAAATCCTAGAATAGCAGAACCAGTAAAAAGATATGGTTAAGTAATCTTTAAGCTCAAGAAACTTAGAAGATCAGTAAGAAAAGTCTATCTCACTTGGGTAAAAAAGGAGCACATTCCAGGAAAGGAAGCATCCCAGCAAGTCAGCAGCAAGCCCCATCTCAGCAAACCAACAGGAGAGCCTGAGTGTCAGTGCAGTGGAGTAGACAAATGACAAAACCAAGACCCCCTAATGTGCCTCAACTCAGCCATGGGAATCGGCAGATGTCACTTCTCAAAACTCCCACATGCTTCAGCATAACCTTGGCCAAACAGGTAATTTCCAGCAGCCAAATCTTCACTTGCTTCAATGTAGCCCTGGGAAATGTGAAAACACAAATGCATCTCACCAGCCTCAACACATGGCAGACACTAGTACTAGGACCCTGACTCAACCCCATTTAAGGTACCAGACCCCTATGGCCTCCAGCAAAGTCAGCCACCACCCCGTCAGCTCAGCACCAGACACAAGGGTCACCCATGGGCCTCAAGGCTACATCAGTGTAGCACCAGATAAATAAACTAGGGCATGTAGCCCCTGACAAAAGAAGCTTAAGAGAGTGCCCCTTCCACCAAGGGAGCAGAGCTCAAATGTAAAAGAAAGGGAAAAGGCCAAATAAGATGAGTTAAAATACACACACACACACACACACACACACACACACACACACAGAAAGAATCTGATCATAGAAATCATTATGGTGATCAATAAACAAACTCAGAAGAGGACAACAATGTCAAAACATTGGAGGGCAAAATCCTCCCCACAAATGGGAGGTGGTCCCAAGCCCTACTTCCCCCTCAAAAAAAAAAAAAAACTCATGGAAAAACTCAGAAAGGAATGTAAACTCATATAAGTGAGGTAGAAGAAAATTTGGGAAAAGAAATAACATTGATGCAAGAGAATTATGGAAAAAATAATCCACAACTGGGTAAAAGAAAACAGCTGCTTAAATAGTAGAATTAGCCAAATGGAAAAGGGAAAAGTAACTTTTGGGGGGGGGGCAGGGAAATGAGGGTTAAGTGAATTGCCTAGGGTCACACAGCTAGTAAGTGTCAAGTGTCTTTATACACTGTACCACCTAGCTGCCCCCAAAAATAACTTCATAAAAAGTAGAATTGACCAAATAGAAAAGAAAGCACAAAAACTAACTGAGGAAGACAACACCTTAAATATTGGATTTGGTCAAGTGAAAGCTGATAACTATAAGACATCAAAAATCGGTCAAATCAAAAAAAATTCAAAAGAATGAAAAAATAGAAAGCAATGTAAAATACCTCATGGGGATAAAAAACAACAACAACAACAACAAACTGACCAGGAAAATAGATCCAAGAAAGACAATGTCACCATCATTAGACTACCTGAAAGCCATAATAAAGAAGAGGACTTGGATAGCATCATTTAAGAAATTGTCAAGGAAAATTCCCTGAAATTCTGGAACTAGAGGACAAAATAGGCATTGAAAGAATTCATCAACCATCCCAAGGTTGAAATCCCAGAATAAAAATAACAAGGAACATTATAGCCAAAATCTAGAACTATCAGGTCAATGAAAAAATACTGCAAGTGTCCAGAAAGAAATAATTCGAGTATTGCAGAACCTCAAACAGGATTAACAGGATTTAGCAGCTGCAATGTTCAAAGATCAGAGGTCATGAAACATGATATTCCAGAAGGCAAAGGAGCTAGTACTACAATCAAGAATCACCTACCCAGTGAAATTTTTTCCCTTCCTTCACCCTATTCCACTTGACCAGTGTTTTGCTTCTGACCACTTTCTCCCTCAATCTGCCTTCCCTTTTATCAGCTGCCCTTCTTTTTCATGCCCCTTTTTCCCTCACTTGTGCCCTCCCTTCTATCAATACCACCCTTTTCCCCCTTCCTCTTTTGTTTCCTTAAAGAGTAAGCTAAGTTTCTTTATACAAACTGGAATGCATTTTATTCCCTCCCTGAACCAAATCTGATGAGAGTAAGGTTGCAACAATGCCCACCCCTCCCTTCTTTCCTTCTGTTGTAATGGGTTCTTTTTGTGCCTGTTCATATGATGTAATTAACCCCATTCCACCTCCCCCTTCCTCTCCTACCCTCTAGTCTTCTTTTATTCTTCCCCTTAAGTTTCTTTATATCATCACATCAAAGTTGATTTAATAACAATACCTTTACAGAAATACAGATCCCAAGAGTTAAAAGTATTATCCTCCTTCATATGGACACAAGCAGTTTAACATCATTGAACAACCCTTCCCCCACCCCCATCCCTTGTTTACCTCTTTATATTTCTCTCTTATTTGTAGATCAAATTTTCTGTTCAGTTCTGATCTTTTTCTCAGGAAGCTTTGGATATTCCCTAGTTCACTGAATTTCCATCATTTCCTCTGAAAGAGAATGTTCAGTTTTGTTGGGTAGTTGATCATGGGTTGTAATCCAAGCTCCTTTACCTTCCTGTATATCATATTCCAAGTCCTGCAATCCTTTAATGTTGAAGCTGCCAGGTCCTGTACAATCCTGATTGTGGCTCCATGGTATTTAAATGGTTTTCTTCTGGCTACTTGGGGTATTTTCTCCTTTACCTGATAATTCTGAAGTTTGGCTACAATATTCCTTGAAGTGTTTCTTTTGGGGTCTCTTTCAGGAGGTGATTGGTGGATTCTTTCAATGATCCTCTGATTCTACAATTTCAGGGCAGTTCTCCTTAATAATTTCCTGGAATATGGTGTCTAGACTCTTCTTGATCATGGCTTTCAGTCCAATAATTCTCAGATTATCTCTCCTGGATCTATTTTCCAGGTCAGTTATTGTTCCAATGAGGTATTTCATATTTTCTTCTATTTTTTCAGTCTTTTGATTCAGCTCAGCAGATTCTTGTTGTCTCATGGAGTTATCAGCTTCCATCTGCTCAATTTTAATTTTTAAGGCCTTGTTTTCCACAGTAAGCTTTTGCACTTCTTTTTCCATTTGACCAATTTTTTCTCTCATTTGGCCAATTGTATATTTTTTTGGTGAGGCAGTTGGGTTAAGTGACTTGCCCAGGGTCACACAGCTAGTAAGTGTTAAGTGTCTGAGGTCGTTTTGAACTCAGGTCCTCCTGACTCCAGGGCCGGTGCTCTATCCACTGCGCCACCTAGCTGCCCCCAATTGTATTTTTTAAGGAATTGTTTTCCTCAGTCAATTTTTGTGTTTCTTTTTGCAGTGTAACTCTCATTTCTCATTTCTCTCACTTCTTTTTCCATTTTTTTCTTCTACATCTCTCATTTATTTTCTTTTTTGCAGGGCAATGAGGGTTAAGTGACTTGCCCAGGGTCACACAGCCAGTGAGTATCAAGTGCCTGAGGCCTGATTTGAACTCAGGTACTCCTGAATCCAGGGCCAGTGCTTTATCCACTGTGACACCTAGCTGCCCCTCTCATTTGGTTTTTAAAAGCCTTTGTGAGCTCTTCAAAGAAGGCTTTTTTGTCTTGAGACAAGATCATCTTCCCTCTTGAGTCTTCACTTGTGGACATTTTGACCAACTCATATGAATTTGAGTTTTGGTCTTCCCTTTCACCATAGAAGTTGTCAGTGGTAAGGGTCCTTTTTTGTTTCTTGCTCATGTTGTAGGCTTTTTTTAAGCTTATAAAGTTGATGTCTGCTCCTGGGACTCAGGGTTCACTGTTGCAAGCTTCTTAATGCTCTCAGTTTCTCCACTCTCATCTGCCCCACTCTCAGCTGTGTTGAGTTGCAACAGTGTTGAGCTGCCCACTGAGGTGACCTTTTCTGAGATGAGTAGTACTGAGCTATCCTCCCCTTTCACCCAGGTGAGACAGACCTTTTCTGAAGTCTTCTAAATTATCTCAAGTAGCAGGATTTTGTCTCTTTTTGTAGGTTCTGTAGTTTCAGAATCTGTTTAGAGGTTTGATTTAATGTTGTTTTTGAGGGAAATACAGGAAAGCCCAGGAAAGTTCCTAGCTTCTCTCTGCCATCTTGGCTCTACTCCCCGGAACTCCTACCCAGTGAAATTAAGCATAATACATCAAGGGGAAAATGGTCAATGAATTAAATAGAAGGATTCCAGGCTTTCATAAGGAGAATACCAAATTATACCCAAAATTTGATTTCAAGTTGTAAGACCCAAGAGAAACATAAACAGGTAAAACGGAACAGAAAACATAAGGGGTTCAATAGAGTTCAACTGTGTACATCTTTACATGGGAAGATGATACTTGTAATTCTTTTTTCTTTTGATACTTGTACTTCTTTAAAACTGTAGCACCAATAGAAGGAATATACCTGGACAGAAGGTATGGGTATAAGGTAAATTTGAGGGAAGAACATAAATGATTAAAGGATGAGAAAGTAGTATACTGGGTATAGAAGGAAGGAATAGGTAGAATGATGTAAATTATTTCACATGAAGAGGTACAAAGGACCTAGTACAATGGAGGGGAAAATGAGATGATGGATGACAGGCATCACTTGAGCCTTACTCTCATTGCTATTGTCTCAAAGAAGGAATAATATACATATTAAGTTGAATATAACAATCTATCTTACCTGACATGGAATAGGAATGGAGAAGATTGAATAAAAGGGGAGGGGGACTCTCATAAGTGAGGGCAGATTGGGGAGGTGGTAGATAAAAAGCAAACAACTGGTGAAGAGGGAAAGGGTGAAAGGAGAGAAAGAAAAACCAAGAGCAAAAATAGGATGGAGGGGGGCAGCTAGGTGGCACAGTGGATAGAGCACCAGCCCTGGAGTCATGAGTACCTGAGTTCAAATCCAGCCTCAGACACTTAACACTTACTAGCTGTGTGACCCTGGGCAAGTCACTTAACCCCAATTGCCTCACTAAAAAAAAAATAGGATGGAGGGAAATACATAGTTACTAACCATAATTGAGAATGTGAATGGGATGAACTCTCCCATAAAATGGAGGCAGATAGCAGAGTGGATCAAAAACAATAATCTCACAATATGATGCTGACAGGAAACACACTTGAAACAGAGAGACATGCAGAGTAAATTAAGGCATGAGAAAGTAGAATTCCCTGAGAGAAAGGGAAAGGGAGAGGTGAAATGTGGCAAATTGTGTTATCTAAGAAGGTAAGAAAAAAGTTCTTTATCGTAAAAGGGAAGAAGTGGAAAGTTGGCAGGGAATACTTTAACCTTATTTTTATTAGAATTGATTCAGAGAAGAAACACACACACTAAAATGTATTTAGAAATCTACCTCACCCTACAGTAAAGTGGGTGGGAAAAGGAATAAGAAAAAGGGGTGGTGGTGATAGAAGGGAGATTAGTTTAAGGGAGGCTGTAATCAGATGCTAAACACTTGAAGCCAGACAGGATAAAAGGAAAGAGAATAGAATAAATGGGTGGGGAATAGCATGAAGTGAAATACAGTTATCAATCATAATTAGGCAAAATTTTTGAAGCAAGTTTTTCTGATAAAGGCCTCATTTCTCAAATCTGTAGAGAACTGAGTCAAATTTATAAAAAAATAAGAGCCATTTCTCAATTGATGAATGATCAAATGATATAAAGTTTTCAGATGAAGTAATCAAATGAAAAAATTACAAAAAAAAAAAAAAACAGAAGCTCCAAATCACTATTGACTGGAGAAATGCAAATTGGAACAATTCTGAGATATTACCTCACACCTCTTAGATTGGCTAATAGGACAGTAAAGGAAAATGACAAATGTAGGGAATGTGGGGAAATTGAGACATTAATGCACTCTTGGTAGAGTTACAAAATGGTTCAATTATGTAGAACAATTTGGAACTGTCATGGGGTGCAGAGCACCCCAGAATTTCTCTGGGGCACACCAAGGAATCTTCTCCTTGAAAACTAAACCAGAGGACAGATAATGCCTAGAGGAACCAAATCGGACTGAGCTAGCTTGGGATTCCTACCCTTCATTCTGGTATCCCTTATCCTGGGGAGATAAGTTTGGGTGTGGCTTCGGCCTTTGTGTTCTGAAGAGGGATCCGTAGCCACCCCTCACCCAATTCCTTTAGTCACTACCAGTGGGGGATGGTCCTCCACTGCTCACCCAATTCCCCCAGCTACCACCAGTGGGGGATGGTCCTCCCTCACTAAAGGAACTTTCCACAGGAAGATGGTCCACCCCCATCAGTCCTCTATAAAAGTACCTTCCGGTCTCCTGTTTGAGGAGATTTGGTACCTCTGAGCCATGTGCTTTATGCCAAATCTCCCCATGAAAAGTCCAAGGATTTCTTTCATGGTTTCCCTCCCCCCCACTCTTCCCTTCCTTTGGCCCTAAATAAACTATCACCTTATTCTAACTACGTTTTGTGTGCAAGAGGGTGTAATTCTTTAAAGAGGAATTCCCAAGAACCCCAACTCCACCCCCAACCCGTACCCCATTTCCCACTATATCAGAACTATGCCCAAAGGGTTATAAAACTGTGCATACTGTTTGACCCTAAAATACCACTACTAGATCTAGAAAACCAAGGTAAATGTTCTCCTAATGGAATTTTTATCTCTATTTCCCAAAAAGGAAATTCTGGAGAACCCCAAAGTCATTTCTACAGAGAACACAAAAGCCTGTTCTTGAGATTTAAATCCCCTTCTTCCTAAAAGGGAAGAAAACCAGAGAAAAGCCATGCCATTAAAAATTAAAAGAAAGGTTTTATTTAAGTAGAAAAGAAAATCCCATGGGATAACGGGCGCTATTAAACTAATTGCCCAATAGGACCCCATGCAATAGATTTCTAGGGTTTATTTACAGTTTAAACAAAGACAGGTAAAAAATTTAGAGGAAAAGTGGGCTTAGAAAGACCCACTCCCAAAGGGAGAGAGCATAAGTGAGGCATTCCAAGGCTGGAGGACATGGCCTTTGATACACAAATCAGAAGGCATTCTTGGTTTTAGGCAGTTCTATTCAAGGCCTGGAGGAGATCTCTTCAAAAAGAAAACCAGGTTATTCCAAAATTGGGGAATAGCTGAAGATAAGGTCCATATCCATAGGCACATATCCTACATTCAGATAAGTCTTTGCCTTCAGGGTTACTGATTCTCTGCACATCTAGATGGTTTTACTCTAGGTCATACAAAGCATTGTTGGTGTGTTAGCAATTAAGGCAGTCCTTATCCACTTGTTCTGGTTACCTGGATAAATGGAGGGGGGCGGAGAGGGGGCAGTATCAAGCAAATCAAGGTACCCATTTCACGATGTAATTGAGGGAAAAAATACTAAATAAATAATTTAAATGCTCATTAAGCTACGATCATGATGGAAGGAAAACAAAGAGAGAGATGGTAAGCCATGTGCTCCCAATGCCAGGGACTACGACATGGCCAAAAGTTTTGCTGAATCCCATCTCAGAGGCAGCTGAGTAGTCCTGCCAATAGTTGCAAAGAGAAAATTGCAAAAAGAGAAAGTTGTCAACAATTGCCTAGAGAAAGAGAGAGCTTAAGGGTCTTCCCTTTTGTATTCACACTTAATTACAGCTCTGCAAGGCCAGAGTCATCAGTTCTTTTTGTTTCAGCAGCCAGTTAGAAATCTCTATCATCACAGAATACAATCCCCTGAGTCATCATTATCAGAAGTAGGCTTGCCTCAGGCTTCTACATGATCCCACAGATTGAAACCAAGCAGGGAATATATGCATATGTTTCAAGGACTGGCCCCCATTTCTGGTTCATTACCTATTACCCATGGAAATGTCTGTGTGTGGTGTTTAGGGTTTCAGTATGTACCAGCACAACCCACTGTCTAGTAATGGCTGGTTAAAATGAAATTCATTTGCTATCTATGAATAATTGAGTTAGATTTCTTTCTCCAAAACATATTTTGCCTGAGATGAGTATGTAGGCTTCACTGACAGTCTGAAATGGTCTCCTTGTTCCTTTTCTCCATCCAATTAATCGGTCAGTAGTCATCTATTAATGCCCTGCTATTGGCAGGCACTACGCTCAAGCTGGAAATGCTAAGACAAAAGTAAAATAGTCCTTTCCCTCACAGAGTTTACATTTAATCAATTCAGGCAGCACACACATATTTGGGTATATACAAAAGAGACTTTAGGTCATCAATGGTACTGTATGGGGCAAACTGCCTCAGTTTACCCAAATAACTCGAGGAGACCACCAAGTCAAGCAGAGACAGATTTATTACATTCCCATGGGAATGGACAAACTCAATGCCTGAGCCGCACTAGCTAATACATGCCTTGACCTTTTATAGGGAAGTCCCCACGCACACTAGGGCGAACTCACAATCTAACATCCAATCCTGTCTCACCCAGGGTGCATGTTTAGCTCATGATCAATGTATGGAGACATGCATACGTGTTCCAGGAACAAGGGGGGAAAGGGAAGGGGGAACAAGGTCAAACCAAAGGAAGAGGAAACAGGGGAGTGACAGTCAGATGTTTCAGATCTCCCAGTTTCCACTGACTCCCCTCTCCCGGCCCCTGTCTCTAAAGATATTCAACCTGAATAACAGGAAGAGTCACTCAGGTGCTTCAGCATTGTTCTGTAGTCGGGTTAATTCTAGAAGGATTACAGGGTTAAAATTTATCTTCGGCTATGTTGGGAAGAAAAGAATACTCCATTGTTGGGACCCCAGGGCCAAGGGGATTCTGCTGTGAGAAAAAGAGACATGTCACTTAACATCTAGTCTCAACTTAATTGCTGCATCCTGTGCCAAGCCCTGTCCTTTCTTCTTGAGTCCCGAGTATTGAATTGGTGGGCAAACTCCCTGACCCACTCAACAGGGACTGGGGTTCTGACACATGATGGATTGCAGGCAAAACTAATATGTAGCTGACAAGTGGGGAGACTGAGCAGAAGTAAAAATACTGTTAATTGGCAATAAAACTCAAAGGAGACAGTGAGAATTTGACAAGCAATAAACTTTTTTTTTTTTTTTTTTTTTAGTGAGGCAATTGGGGTTAAGTGACCTGCCCAGGGTCACACAGCCAGCAAGTGCTAAGTGTCTGAGGCCGGATCTGAACTCAGGTACTCCTAACTCCAGGGCCGGCGCTCCATCCACTGCGCCACCTAGCTGCCCCAGCAATAAACTTTTAAACTAACTATACTGGGACGGGGCTGGGTATCTTCCAGACCCCATCCTCAGAGTTTAATCTGACTCAAATCCATAATCATCTCATACAGTAGGGTGAGCAATGAGAGGAAATTAGAAAAATACATTATAGAAAATACAATTTGAGCTAAGTCTAAGGAAACCAGAAATCCCAAAAGATGGTAGATGAGAAGACAGTTTATTCTAGGTATGGGGGACAAGGAGTGACAAGGTATGGGTGAAGAGATGGGGTATCATTTATGTACCAAGAACAGAACATTCAGCAGAGGAAGAGAAATAAGAAAAAAAGAAATGAGCAACTATTTCTTTTACCAAAAGTTTTCTTGCCTATTACTGAATTAGTGGAAATGAGTAAATTTCCTTTCTGGAAGATCACTTTGGGTGAGGGAAAGATACAATTTTCTTGTTGAATTTTAATCACATTCCTAAGAGTGTGCTAATGACACAAAGAATAAAGGGGGTGAAAGGTTGTTCGGGAGGTGGCAATTGGGGTAGAGAGTTTGGGGAATGCTTTTTATATGCAGAGCATATGAAATCCTTAGTGTGTGGGCGTATAGGAAAACTTCAAGTACTTCATAAGTGTCTAAAAGAGGAATTGGCCTCCCAAAACCAACCTCTTCATTGATACTTTAGCTGCATTCCTTTTTCCCCAATACAAAGGAGAAAACTGTACTTGTCCTGGGGGGATTACTTGGCCTTTTCTGGACCATATGAAAAAACAATATTAAACCTCAGTTGTGCAGATAAATTTTTCCCATTGATCACCTAATACACAAACAAATAATGTAGGAATTCTTTAAAACAAATCTTTTTGTTTTGTTTTGTTTTTTAATATCATCTGGCCAAAACAAAACAAAGCAAAAGCCATGAATGTGTGAAGGACTTGTGATGACACAGGGTAGGGGACTCCTTTCATTATGACTTGGTAAATAAATCCTACAGATTTCCTTCCCTACAGAAAGGTTTAATGGCTTGCTGGGTTACACAGGTGGTGACTATCAATAGCAAACTTTGAATTCAGGACTTATTAACTGAGTATTCTATCCATTACACCACTCTATACTTTTCTGACTGCAACCTTAACAAACAAAAAAGCTCAATATATTGAACAACTGTGTAAATGGACAAAACAATGTTTAGAAAATGAGTTTTTAGGAGAAAATTAGTGTTATGTAGATGAATTTAAAGGTCTGTCTTCAAAGTTTTTCGAATAAACTGTGTCCCTACTGCTCATTTCAAAAATGAAGAAAAAGTTAAGTGATTTGTTCAAAATCTCACAGGCAGGATTTGAATAAAGATTCTCTGACTCCATAGTTAAAAGTCCTTTTGCTATACCACACTATCACCCTGAAAAAAGTGATATCTTTGAGTGGTGAGTATTGGATGGGCAGTATGCCCTGATGTGATATGGACAGGTTACTTTTTTGAAGTTTATAGACTACTACCCTGCAACTCCCTTCTTCTTTCCTCTCACTTTCCCCTTTTCTGTACTGTTCCCCTTCCCTTCATCTCTCCCTGCCATTTCTTCTCTCTCCCCCAATATATGTGCCACATGTATATGTATGTGTGTATATATGCTTGTCTGCATTTCTATCATTAGGAAGAATAATGATAAGAGGAATAGATTACTTAGTTAGAATTTTGGTTAATATCACGTCTCTGAATTAGGCATTTTCTGGAGTCTTCTTAATTTCCTTTGGATAAAGAATGGCTTGATATTAAAGGAATGAGAGATGGTGGTGCACAAAGGCATCTAAAGCCAAGCTGGAGATGGCTGGGAGGGCCAGTTGCATGAAACATAATCTCTTTCAGTGTATTTAAGATGTAGCTTAATATGCACCTAGCCAAAAAAAAAAAAAATCAATTGACAAACAACTTTCAGGAGCTCAACTTTTGCATTAATAATGTAAGCCAATAGTTGAACTCAATGACTAATCATGGGTTCCTGAGGAACAGTGGGGAAAAACATTACCCACCTTCTAACATGGAGCACCTAATATGTAGAATGAGGTATGCATTTTTTGCATATGAACAGTATACTAATTTATTTTGCTTGAAAATACACATTTGTCACCACATTCTCTTTCTACCCACCCCAGAAGGGGATCAATAGCAGAGAGATATAACAAATGCTTGTGAATTGGAAAAAACCCTGAATATATATATATAAAATATGTGTGTGCATATACATATATGCGTGCATATGTGTACATACATGAATGACCAGCAGACAAAAAGATATTGATAATATAAACAAACTGCTTTCTTTTCAAAGCTGATGAAATAATAATAGAGGAAAGTATACTATAAAACAAGAAGAAATTATTTATTGGACTCCAAAGTTTCAGTTACAGCATTGTGTTTTGAGTAGCTATTGCTAAAATTATGTTACATAGGGATAGCGATTGTGGAACTGTCAGCTAATTTTAATGTATATCATCTCATAATAATGAGGTATGAAAAATAATGCAAAGGAGTAACTCCCAAGACTCTAAAATACTATTTTTTTTATTACAAGGAGAAACAAAAGCTTGTTAACAGATTTTTTAAAAAGTGTTTAACAAATGGGTGACTAACCTTCTTCCTGCAAGATCTTGTAAGCCTTAATAATTCTGGTACCTACACAGTGAATTCTCATGACAGCCAGTGATTGAGAAGGAGTAAAGGGAAGGGAGTACAAAGCAAATAGAAATTTTAACTCTGCAGGTGGCAGTTTTTTGCTGAAATGTTAGTGTACCCTATCTCAATTTTATTGTTCCTGTAATAATCAAAATGTCTCCAGCAAGGCAATTGTGATAATGATAGCAGAGCTTTAATTCATGTGTTGTGAAATGGTAAATGGGCTGATTGCTTGTGGGAAGAGGTAATCAGAAGATTAAATATGAACTTCTAACCTAATATAGCTAAATATTCATGAATTTTCAAAGATCTTAACTAAATGGACAAAAGGCATTTGCATGGATAAGGATAAAAGAAAATAAATTAGTTTTATTTTCTTATAGACCTGAACTACCAAGGGAGACATGGATGTTGTCACTCTTTCAATATTGAACAAAAATTTCTATATTGCCTAAGTTTCAAAAGAGTTTCATATTAAATTAATATTCACTAAATACATGCACACCAAAGTTTACATGAAGAATTATTTTAAAGGAAAACTCATTTAATGCATATGGAAAATAATTTGTCAGAAATATTGTTAAATCCCTGAAAATTTTATTATGTTAATAAATTGAATCTTAGATCTTATTTGTCTATGCTCAAGGATCCCCTCCCCACCCTCCATCACTTAGTTCCTTGTAGCATTTTAGCTATGAATTGACAAAATGGAAACCATTCTGATTTTGCAGTGAATCATTACTAGCATGCTGAGTGGAATGCTGCAACTATATCCAAAGATGTCTCTAATTATGTTTAAAAAGTAACAAAGCTTTCAACATCATGGAATTAAGGTCAATAACAACTGTCCTGTGGTTGTCGCCAATAGCATCTGGGCAGCAAATCATTCTGGAAGAGGAATTTAAGCAAAAGAAGCCCCTTATGTGGATACCTGAGGAAGCTGATACCTCTTTCTATCCCCTGAAGTCCTTATAGAATGGCTCTCATATATGCTTGGAAGCTAGCTTTGACTGCCAGGCAGTGACCTCTGCCAAACTCCATTTTGACATTTATCTTCCATCTTCAGGGACATAGAGAATATCACTAAATTGCCAGTAGTCTGTGAATGTTAGCTCAAAGTGAACATATGGAAGGACAGATGCACAAATGCCACTTTATCAGTTCCTTGTCCCTTCACTCACTGATAGTTTCCAGGAAAGATGACATTAACCATTCATACTTAGAGTACCTCTCCATATTTACCCAGAAGACACAGAAGTGACTTCATAATTTTTTTTTCTATTGAAAATATTCAAGATTGGAAGGCAAAGTATGACTCATTTGAGCATTCATTCCATTTGGATTCTTTTAATTAAAATTTTCACTTTTACCATCAGGAGATTTTGTTTCATTTTAAGTCATACACTCAAATCAAATAAAGCCATATAAAGCAACATCAACAACATTAATGATAATAAAATACTAATAGCAGTTATATATCACTTTCAGGTTTTCAACATGCTAAATACATTTTTTGTTTGTTTCTTTGCAATAGCTATAGCCTTAAAAAGTGGCAGCTAAATTTTTAAAAAATGTTAATTTACATAATTTCTATTTTATGTGAGATTCAGCATAGTGCAGTGGATAGAAAATCTGTTTTACAAGCAGGATGACGTGTTTAAATTCTGATTTTCATATATATTAGTTATATGACCCTAGAGAAGTCATAAAATTTCTTAGTGTCTAAGGCACTGTAAGTCTTTAAATTACTAGGGAATTGATTATCTTTATTGGTGGAAGGAATATCTATAGTAACAGTTCCCCAAACCTTTAAAATCAGTTGGTCAGTAAGAAATTGCTAGGTACATATTTGTACCACCCAGAAGCTAGTTGGAAAAATGGAGAGAACACTGGACTTGGAACCCAGGAAGACCCATTTTCATGAGGTCAAGCTGGTCTCAGACATGTACTAGCTCTGTGATGATCGACAAGTCACTTAACCCTGTTTGCTTCAGTTTCCTCATTTGTAAAATGAGCTGGCGAAAGAAGTGGCAAACCACTCCAGTATTTTTGCCAAGACAACCTCACAAAGAGTCAGACATGACTGAAAGGACACAACAACAGCAACTTTTATCAGACCCTGTTAAACAGTGGGGATATAAAAAAGTCATGACATTCCATGACCTCCAAGAGTTCAAAACCTAATTTTAGAGAAAACATACAAACTATGTACAACTTAAGCTATTTTCAGTATAAATAGGAAATAACCAACAGAGAGAAAGGCAACACAATTAAGAAAGTGTGGAAATGACTTCCAGTAACAAGTAGTATTTTAGGACAAAGGCAGAGTTTTAACTTTCAGACTCTACAAAGAAAAAAAAAAAGGCAAAAAATTCCCAAACCAACCAACAGAACAATAAACCCCTCTGCTTTTTGTATTATTCCACCAACTTTTCAAGTATAATAATCATATAGTTAGTGCTGGTTATGTTATTGTGTTCCTCTCCAAATAGGAAACAAGCATCACTTGAAATTTAGATCTTAGGGATCACAGAGTCCATCCCTCTCATTTCACAAATGAGAAATGTGACATCAGAGATAATAAGACTTACTCAGTAGTAAGTGGCAGAACTGGAATCACTGAAATCCTTTGATCCCCAAACAAGTATTTTTTATTTTTTTCTCTGCCACCATGATGTCTCCTATCCTGGCTTGCACCATAGAGGTCCAACATGAACAGGCTTTCATTCAGGATCAAAATCATCAGCCTTTGCCCCTGGGCCATTAGCTTTCCATGGTAGGAATATATAGATTTATAATTTTCCTACATACATTTAGCTCATTGAAGGTAGAGACCATTCCATTTTTGGTCCTTGCATTCCACAGTGAAAACAGAGTCTAACACAAAGTAGATTTCTTTTAAAAGTGAATATTACATAACACTAAATGATGATAAATATGGTGTTTATATTGAATGGGTGTATCTCCATCTTTTTGAAGCTATTTTAATTTGAGGATTATTCTAATTTCTGTACAATATTGTACATTTAGCACTTGGAAATTAATAATAATGATTACTCAAAAGTAATAAGACATAATGATTTCTCATATAAAGAAATAAATTACAGGTCCGAGCCTTGTACTCATGATTTTTTTTCTGAAGTGTTATTTAGATACAAGAAATTGTGATAAGTAATACTGTAACAATGATGTAAGCTGTTGATAAGATAGATTGTACAAGGAAAACTGGATTTAATAAAAATTAATCTTATTTCCATTTTGAAATAATTTTTGAGATACTTTTCAGAGAAATTTGTTGTGTTCTCTCTATCATTACTTATGCAAATGGAAGAGTTTTCCATTGGAACAAACATGGGATAGTATAGTGGAAATCTTGATGCTTGATCAAAAAAGTTTTTTTAAATTGTATATAACTAATCAAAATGAAAATGGATTCTTCATCATATTTACATGTTTTGTTGGTGAGGTGGGGAAAACAGGGGCCAGAAATGTACTTTCACTGAGATTGGAAATTCCTGGTATAGAAACCCAGTCTGTGAATGCATATGTGGCACTTGACCAATCCCTTGAACCATCAATACCCAAGCAACTTTCCAACACCATACAAGTTGCAAAGCAGCTTGGAATCCACATAGACATTTTCCCATTAGGAGTTTTGTATGGCAGTGAAATTACAGGTCCTCTGCAAAATGCTCTACATAACAGTTCTATCTCAGAAATGCATTTGTTCTTTCACTTTTTGTGCTAGACTTTTTCCCTTTATATGTTCATTTTTAGAAATGGTTGCAAAATAATTTTCTACTTCCTTAATGATAAAAAGCAAAAAATATTATAATGAAATTATTATTGCAATAAAGCCTTTTGCCTATAGATACTATATAAATATTGTTTTCTATGTAGCTTTCTGCATAGGTCAGGTTATTCAGAAAGCTTCATTTAGTTAGATTAAAAATTGTAGAATATCATTTAACATATTACCCTCATGACAAAGATTGTAGTAATCTAGAAATTCTATATATAATAATTGAATTATCCTTTCTTTCTGATTTGACATAGAAGTTTAAATGAAGGGGACAAGGGGAGAGGAAAACTGACAGAGATACCCTATTGCTTATATGAAAGATCTGTGCTTTTCTCAGATTGGGAAATCCATTTGCAGAGATCACAATATGTCTGTGATTTAGAAGATAAATTCTAGATTCCTTTTCCCCAGATAGGCATAAGGTGGCTTAGCATTTTTTAGATCCTAGATTTAGAGCTGCAAAGGACATGACACATCATTTCATAGAAGAGCAAACAGGTGAAGAAACTTGCCCGAGGGCATACAGGAAATAAGGAGGCAGAATAAAGATTCTATTCAAGGGGCTTTGACTTCAGAAACAGTCCTTTTACCCATTGTACCATGCTGATTCCCTCAAATAGCTGGTGTCACTGCTGGAATCTGAACCTAGGTCTTTCTGGTTCTAAGCTCAGTTCTGTCCATTGCAGTCTTGATGTTTCTGTATTGCATCCATTACTTGTTTGAAAAAGAAAAAAAATCCTTAGGTCACAAATTCTGTCTGATATTCCTCAATATGAACTGACTTTTTACTATGAGAATATACTATTATCAGTTGCATAATATAGAAGATCAGAAAAAAATCCTGCATTTTCAGTAATGACCTTGACAAAGCCAATACAAACAATAAAATTCCCCTGCTGTTCCCCTTGTCATCTCACTAGTCCTAAGTGAAAGTAACAATTAATGGATGCACCCTTTGGGCTCAAGCAATTTATTATCATAAAGCTTTTCAGTGCTCTGGTCTTCAAAATGAAGATAGAAACATTTCGAACCTAAGCACATATATCATACTGTACAGAACAACGTTTCCCCCATTGTGTTGGTAGTAAAAGCACTTGGAGAGCATTGTCATTAGACAGAACATACAATGTATTTGAATGTCAGATAATTAGTTCAAAGGTAATCATTGAAAGCACTTGATCAAAAAAGTTTTTTGTTTTGTTTTTGTTTTTATTTTTTACAAAACAATACAACAGGAGCAGCTAGGTGGCACAGTAGATAAAGCACCGACCCTGGATTCAGGGAGACCGGAGTTCAAATCCGGCTTCACACACTTGACACTTACTAGCTGTGTGACCCTGGGCAGGTTCCTTAATCCCCATTGCCCTGAAAAATAAACAAACAAACAAACAAACAAACGAAGGAATAAATGAATGAATGAAGTAAAATAAACAAACAAAAATACAACATACCTCCAAAATTAATCTAGCATAAAAAATATTGTTGGTGACAGAAACAGATTCCCAGTCTCAAAGATAGGCCATGTATGTATCTTATTATGGGCCTTGGAAGTGAATTTGAGATGTTAGATTGTTAGCACAGTGGAGAAGAAAGAGCAGTTGTACAGGGAGGGAAAGCTAGTAGATGCAGCTAGTAGGAATCATCAAAGAGGATACCAGGCTCTCCCCAACCTTGGTTCTACCTGATTCCAGATAATAAAATTCAGGACAAAGTAGACTTTCCCATGGCTTTCTTATGACTGGTCCATTATCTCATTGTTTCAGATCTGGTGGGCTTTGGAGAATGAAGAAAAAGCCATATTCCTTTGAGAATAATATGATTTCTGCTATTCCTAGGTAGCTTCCCTTTAGTGTTTTCATTTGTTTTTCCCTTTGTTTCTGGGAAAATTTTATATGGTAATATGATTTTTCTGTGTTGCTAAACAGTCTGAGGGCTTAGGCTATGTGAAGATTAAAATATCATTAAAGAGAATTTCCAGGTTAATGACATCCCACACTAAAATATGTATGAGTATTGGAGATAAATCTCTGTCTCAGGGTCTATATACTTAAAGGTCTATTTTCCTTTTGAGAAATTCCCTCTTTTATTTGGAGTACTTGTTCCTGAGATTGAGGCATTTGATGATCAGAAATCACTGGACCCTGAAAATGAGAAAAAGAAAACATAGATTCATAAAGTTATAGAGGAAGAAAGAAGGGATAGTAAATAAAGGAAAAATAATCAAGGGAAATATAAATGGAATCTTAGCCTCACACTAAGTTATCTCTTCTACATTGTGACTTTCTGTGTGACAATTCTGATAAATAATGGATTGGCATGAGAAATTAAATGGGATTTTGGGGGGAGTTTTGTGGAAGCCATAGATGACACACAAAGGCCAGAAGATGACAGAAAAAGTTTAGAAACTCAGAAATGCATAAGAAGTATATATGGTATTATATAACTTCAACACACTTTGTCTTTTAATACAGTAATAATTCAGACTTCTGTGGTACAAAGGGAGGGCCAAAATTTTTTTCCGTGTTTCTTTTCAGATCATGAGGGTGCCATGCCCCTAATCCTAACAATTTGGAAGAGATAACTATATTTTACATTTCCATTAGAAGTCTTGAGAGAGAAGAGAATATAACCTTTCCTTCTATAGCTGGATAATAAAAAATGAAAAAAATACATATTTTTCATATACTCATAGTTTATTTATTTGAAGGTGGGATAGAAGAGGGTATCTATGTTTTAGTGCTATGTATGTATTTATAAATGGGCCTAACAATCACAAATTAGAAAGTTACAAGCAAAGTGCCAGAGGTCTAGATGATAGATTTTCAAGAAGAGACATAACTTTTTTTCTTTTTTCCCCCCAAGGGCAATGAGGGTTAAGTGACTTGCCCAGGGTCACAAAGCTAGTAAGTGTCAAGTATGTGAGGCTGGATTTGAACTCAGGTCCTCCTAAATCCAGGGCCAGTGCTTTATCCACTGTACCACCTAGCTGCCCCCGAGACAGATGAATTTTTGAGACAGTAGTTATATTACAAGACTCACAGGGACCAGTATCTTTATTCTCCCCTTTCCTATTAATATTCACATGCCTTCTCAAGCAGAAAGTGACCAAACTGAGGCATGTTGAATGGAATATAGTGAAAAATCTTGCTGGATTCTGAGATTATTTATCAACCATTGGGACCTCCATGCAATAGAATTCTATTTCTGAGAAATGTATATATTAGGTTTGAAATACCTTGAACATAAGGAAATCATGGCATAACAGAACAGGGACTAGATTTGTAGTTAGCAAACTTGGATTCCAGTATAACTTTGGGGGGAGGAAGATTAGATGCTAAGGACTAATGAAAACCCAGCAGTTCAACAGCTAAAGAAGTAAGAGTCCAGAGACAACCAGAGTCCAGACCAGAGTCCAGTTTTCGTGATGCAGAATCAGCTTGTGCTCCTGTCCTTCAAAAACTGCCTTATGGAGACAGGTTTTCTCCTTCTGACATCAGTAGTATAAGTCACTTGAGGGCAGGCCAGGTATGGCCCCTCCCAATGAGTCAGCCAAATTCTAATAATCTTACCACACCAGGAGCATGATAAATCTTTTCATTTTTTACCGCTTGTGTATCTATCCAACTCTTTCTCTTGTAAGCCAGTTGCTCTAGACCAGGGCCTCATCAACATCTCTCCCCGACTATTAAAATAGCCTTCTAATGGCCTTGAATGGAGTCCTTCCTCATCTTTCTGTTAGATTTCCTAATTTCTTTTGACTCATATTAATCCCTCGTAGTTAGGATTTTTCCTCTGAAAATTACCTTTTATGTATGTCTTGGATGTACAGGAGAGTTTGCAAGTTGTCTCCCCCATTATATTGTGAAGAGATCAGGTTGTACCTTTCTGTGTACCCTCAACACTCAGTGTAGTGGCTGGCACACAGTAAACATTTAATAATAACCATGCTTGTTGCTTGGTTGTTGTTGGTTTTTTTTTCTTATATTTTTATACTCAGCTTGGGATGGTCCCTTATTCTTTCTTTTTTTAAAAAAAATTTAATTTAATTAATTTATTCATTTATTTTAGTTTTCAACATTTGTTTAGATAAGATTTCCAATTTCCAATTTTTCTCCCTCCCTCCCCTCCCTCCCCTCCCTCTCCCCTCCCCTAGACAGCAGGTAATCTGATATAGGTTATATATATATGTATATGTATATATGTATATACACACATATATGTATATATAATATATATAATAAAATTAAACATATTTCTGCATTAGTCATGTTATGTGAGAAGAATCAGAGCAAAAAGGAAAAACCTCAAAAAAGAAAAACAGCACCAAAACCAAAATAAATAGTATGGTCCAATCAGCTTCCATATTCTATAGTTCCTTTTTGTTTTGTTTTTTCTGGATTTGGAGAGCCTTTTCCATAAGGAGTCTGTGAGATTTAAAATTGGATACTAGAGCATTAACCTCCCCTTTTAACCTTTCCCTTATTTATCTCCCAGACTAGTAAATGGAAGAGATTTCTGATCTCTAGTTAGAGCTTTTATTGTTTGGAAATTACAAGGTGATGATGATTAGAGGGATAGGAAAGTAGAAATACAAAACAAAGAGTCTTAGGTCTAAGCTTACTCTATATTCCTATAAAACTCACCAAAAACCTAAGGCCACCTTTGAGGGGGAGAGCCGTGTCAAGCACGTGCAGCTATGGTGAGCTGGTCCGAGTAGAACTCCAGTCAGCATCTGTGTGTGCAGCACAACCATCGGACAAGGAGAGCTGACCAAAAGACCTCACTTCCGTTCTCTCCTTGCCTTTTAAGCTCGCACCCTGGAAGTGGAGTGCCTAGCAGATGGAGGTGGAGTGCACGGCAGTTCCTCATGGTCTCTTCCCCGAAACGGTGGTCCTTCAAAAACTGGCGTCTTTCTGTTATCACTAACCGACTGTTAAAAACTTTCATTTTTTTTACCACAAGTCCTTTGGAACTTTCTTGGTGATGGTCCCTTATTCTTGCTGGTATACACACACACACACACACACACACATACAAATATACAGACACATATATACATATATATATATATATATATATATATTTCACTTTTGGAATATTGTATTTCAAGAACTTCTCTAATTTACAGTAGAAAAAGTCAGATTTTGTCTAAACCCATCTGTAGTGTATTTTTGTTTGTTTGTTTTTGATCCCTTTATGTCTAGCTGTTTGTGGTATTTTTTCTTTGTCATGGGAAATCTGGATTTTTGTTATTACTTTCACTGGACTTTCATTTGGAACTTTCAGGATGTGGTCAGTGGACTCTTTCTATTTTCTTTCAAATACATTCATACATGCATGTGTGTATGTATGTATGTAAGTATGTATACACATACACAATGTGGGTATATATATATAGTGTATGTATATGTATGTATGCATGTATATATATACACACATTCTTTCTACTGTCCAAATTCTTTCTATTCTTCCTGTATTCTAATTTGCTTTTTAATTCAATAGATCTGAACAGATTTCATTCATTATGGTTTGAAATATAGTGTCAAGACTTTTTATTCCTTTTCTGGTGGTGATTTTTAGGGAATTATGTTCATTATTTATATTCAATTCCTATAGAAGATCTATGTGATGATGTGATATGATGGACAAATCTATTGAATGCACGTCAAGCAACATATAATGTCCTGAATGATAAGTAGTTTTCCATTTAATTGATTTTATTATTTTTTTCTGTATATAATTAGGTCAACCTACTTAGGAGTGATTCTGAATGTCTTCTAAACTAGAAGCTATCAACACAATGGCATCTGAAAATTGGAGGGAGGACATCCTAATATATAAAGAATCTCTTTTCTATTTTGCCTATATCATGTACCTCTTTCAAGATAATGGAAAACTTCTTTGGTGAGTAAAGGCTTTGTAGCTTTATGCGTCATTCACTAGTAACAACCAGAGAGTTCTAATTTTTGCTATACTTTCAAAGACTTGTATGATTTAGCCTATATGATGTATATATGAAATATACATCACAGAGCCTTTAGAACTGTGTTTTCCTATATTTACAAAATGTATACTTTTTTTTTACAGTTTATAAACAATGAGCATAGTAGTATCTTAGAATATAATTTTCAGTCCATTGGGTGACTGTAAAGATAGGATCTTCTATAGAATACAGTTTGAGAGAGTCTATCTGTTCCAGTCTCCTACTAGCATCATGTGGCCTTAAGTCGTGTGTAGATTGTTCTCACAAAGATATACAGATGCTCCACATATAGAGTGATGAGAATACAACCATGTGAATCAGACATAATTGTTATTCTTTTATTCATCTTTTTTGGTGTAATAATAAATAACGAGACCTCTTATTCCTCCAGTTCTTTTGAATTTCTATTGCTACATTAGGTAGGACAAAAAGTGGAAGAAAATTAAAAAAGGGGGACAGCTAGGTGGCACGGTGGATAAAGCACAGGCTCTGGATTCAGGAGGACCTGAGTTTAAATCCGGCCTCAGACACTTGACACTAACTGTGTGACTTTGGGCATGTCATTAACCCTCATTGCCCTGCCCCCCAAATAATGGAAGAATCCAAATATAGGAAGAATACCAAGAAGTTTGAATAATGGGCATGTTTGTTTCTAAGAAGACATAAGAGCATGATTCTTAATATAAAGATGTATTCTATGGCTGAGCAATAGAAAAATCTGACTGTACTATCATTACAAGATTTGACATGGGATTCATTAGCAACCTGCTCTAACCAAATGGGCTGTCTAGAATAGTTTTGGTAAAAGACCAGAGTCTCTTCAGTCACTGTTTTCCCTGTCCAAAGTGCCAGGTAATTCAATTACTTTTTCCCTCCTCATATCCTATTCCAAGCAAATTAAAGCCCCATCTCTGTCCTATTCCATTTTGTTCGCTGTATGGAAGAATGAAGCAAAAGCTTGTCTTAACTGTGAAGATTGAAGACTGAAGTTGCCTGAGAGATCAAAGTTTTCTCAAGCTGAGTAGTTAAGATCCGCAGGATACAATTTGCCTGATGAAATCAAGATTCTGTTTGCCTATAAGAAAGCAGCATGACATTTCCAATCCAACCCTTGGGATGAGAGGCCTGGTGCCCATTAATGCTGCCTTCCTGCTATAGCTCCAGATGGCAACTATAGAGCTTACTCAGATCAATGGGGCAATTTTCACAAAGAGCATAGGGAAGTTTTACAGACCAATCAGGATTCCCAAGTTCACCACAGCAAATGGATTGATTTGCTCCAGGAGGAACAAGCACACTATCATATTGTTTCAGAGTACATACAAATTAAAAATTTTATGGATTCACCCTGTGATGAATATACACTATTCAGGCTGTGCCTGGATTTTAAAGAATTCACTGTTAGCACCTAGAAAAGGAATTCTTCTTCCTATTTGCATTTCTTAATGTATTTCCACAGTGCCCTGCACCATGATATTTTTTACTGTAAAGGAGCATTGTGGAGGTACGGGGAAAGATGGTGTGGGCATTAGGAAAGGAATAGTGACAAGCACATTCTATTTCTAGAACAAAGTAAGTTTTATTTATTTATTTATTTTTAATTTTTTTGTGAGGCAATGGGGGTTAAGTGACTTGCCTAGGGTCACACAGCTATTAAGTGTCAAGTGTCTGAAGCCAGATTTGAACTCAGGTACTCCTGAATCGAGGGCCGGTGCTTTATCCACTGCGCCACCTAGATGCCCCCTATTTTTATTTTTAAAATACCACATGTTATAACTATCATAGACACTAAAGGACCCAAAATAATCAATAAAATATTACAAAATATTACAAAAATGTGAGCATTTAACAAGATGGAACCAAATGAATTAACAGAAAACAAATTAACAAAAATATTTTGGTTTCTGTGTTCCTTCCCATTTTCTTGAACTTCTTTGCTCTTTCTATATCTCTGTGTCTCTGTCTCTGTTTCTCTCTGTTTCTGTTTCTCCCTCTTCCTCCCTCCCCCTCTCTCTCTCTCTCTCTCTCTCTCTCTCTCTCTCTCTCTCTCTCTCTCTCCTGTTTCCTAGACACAGAGTCACAGAATCAAATTTTCTGTAGAGATATTTTAATGCTGTATTCTTAATTCTTGGCAAGATTTCTAAAAGTATGCTAAATGCAAGTAGCTAGAGGATAGTTTCTTGTTTAACACTTGTTTTAATGAGAATTCTCATACTGATTTTCCACAGTCATATTACCTTGTCATTTTAAATACATACTTTTTATTATGAAAAAAATCTTTATATTCCTCAAGAGCAATAAAAATATCAGGCTGTAAAAAGATAACTCTTAAATGACCAGATTTCAAAATATACTATGAAGTTTGTTTTGTTTTGTTTTGGCTTATTTTGGTCAGGGTTAAATGACTTGCCCAGGATCACACAGCTAGTAAGTGTCAAATGTGTGAGGCCTGATTTGAGCTCAGGTCCTCCTGAATCCTGGGCCAGTGCTTTATCTACTGTGCCACCTAGATGTATCTATGAAGTTTTGAAGTTATAAATGTAATGTTTTTTCTGGTACTAAAGAAAAAAATAAAGAAATACATTGTGGAATGGACTTGAGAACCCATAAAATAATGCATATACACAATATATACAATATATGCATATACGTGTATATCTATGTATCTATCTAATTCCCATAGCCCTAGATGGAATTGGATCCATGCTTCAAATAATACATCATTATATATGTGTATGTCTGTATGTCTGTATAAATATGATAAATATGTTAAATTTTAATTAATTTTTTCAAGCAAAAAGAAGCCTTCTTTCCCTCACACTTCCATTACCCTCATCCCACTGAGAAATCAAGAATTAAAAAAACCCACAAAACTGTAGAAAACATATAGTCAAGAACAACAAAATACCTCATTGGACATTTCTAGAAATAATTTGTCTCAATCTACACTCTCACCTCTCTGTTAGGGTTGGATATTGGATTGAGCAAAATTTACTTTCTTACCCTTCTACCTAATCCCCCTCCCCACCCATTGAGAATGCAAGATACAGTGTATAGCATATAGTAGACACTTAATAAATGTTTATTGATTGGAAAAACAAAATTTATTATAGACACTTATAGTTAATCAAAACAAATATCCACATTGGCCACAAATGGCCACATCTATATCCATACACAGATATGTATATCTATGTTTATGTATACATGTATGTGTATACATATATATACATATGTGTGTATTTATATTAATATAATTTCTCTCATTTTGCATTATGAATGCTTTCCTTCTCTTTCAGGTGGTTGGTAACACATTTCATTAGTCCTCTGAGATCCTGTTTGGTAATTTGATTGATAAAAGTTTGGCACAATAGTATTTCATCACATTGTTAATTCATTCATTAAATTTATGGGCACACCCCTCAGATTTACATTCTTTGCAACCTCATAAAAGACTAGAGATATTTTTCTACATTTGTAAATTTTGTTTTATTTAGGACTATTGTTTCCCTTAATTTACCCTCCAATTCTCCTCTCCACCTTCTACCCTTTCTCTCCTATTTCCCTGTTGAGTGATATATTTCTTTACCTATTTCTGCATGTTTGCATTCTGTCTTTTGACCAGGTCAAATGAGAGGAAGGTTTAAATTTCAACTGTTACCTCTTCCAACCCCTTCCTCTTTATTTATATAGATGTCTACTTGTATACCCTAATTATAGAGATAATTTTCTCTAACCTCCCTTTCTTCTAAACCAATATATTCCTCTTCATTTTTCTATTATTTTCTTAAACCAAGACATAATAGAACTATTGCTAGATAGGCCTTGTCTAATTGGACTCAGTCTATTGATCCTGATGATGACAGAGATCAGAGGTGAAACATACATCATCTCCCTGTATTTGAATGGAAGCAGTTAATCCTTTTTTTAGTCCTTTATTATTTTTTATTCATATTTACCTTTCTATGTTTCTCTTCACTTTTGTATTTGAATTTCAATTTTTGTCCACAACTCCAGTATTTTCATCATAAATGATTGGAAATCTTTTATTTCTTTAAAGTTTTATTTTTCCTTATAGTATCATATTCAGTTTGTTTGGATAAGGTATTCTTGTGAGTTCATGTTCTTTGCCTTCTGGAATTACATATTCCATGTTTTCTGCTTTTTTATACTGGTGACTGCTAAATCATATTTGATTGTGACTATGGCTCTTCATTACTAGGATTCTTTCTTTCTGGCTCTGTGTAGTATTTTTTTTTTCTTTGACTTGAAAGCTCTGGATTTTGGCTATGATGTACCTGAGGGTTTTCCTTTTGGAGTTTCTTTCAAGAGATGACTGATGGATTCTTTCTATTTCTACTTTGCATTCTTTTTCTAAAAGATCTGAGCTGTTTTCTTTTAAAATGTCTGTAAAGATGATGTCTAGGCTCTTTTTATTTATTTATTTTTTGGGCATGGTGTTTATATAATCACAGCATTCTTTTTTTTTTTTTAGGGCAATGGGGGTTAAGTGACTTGCCCAGGTTCACACAGCTAGTTAGTGTCAAGTGTCTGAGGCCAGATTTGGACTCGGGTACTCCTGAACCCAAGGCCAGTGCTTAATCCACTGCACCACCTAGCTGACCCCGATCACAGCATTCTTTTTTTTTTTTCCTCCTTGTATCTGTTTTCTTGGTCAGATTTTTTTTTTTGCCATGATACATTATATTTCCTTCCAATTTTCAGCTTTTAGACTTTATTTCAGTATTTCTTATTGCCTCATTGAGTCATTGGTTTCTCTTTGGTCCATTCTAATTTTCAGGCAGTTTGTTGCTTGGGTAAGGTTTTGCATGTCTTGTCCCAAGCTGTTAATTGCCTTTACAATTCTATCATAGCTCTCATTTCTTTGCAAATATTTTCCACAAGTCCTCACATTACATATATGTATATTATATATACACATATATTTTCTTTCTCTCTCTCTCTCTGAACTTTTGCTTCATCTTCCAGGAATTCTACTTGTATTGTTGTCCAATTTGTTTTTTCTTTGAGGCATTGTTTATAGATCTTTTGGAATAATTTTCTTATTTTGAATTTGTCATCTTAAGCAATACTGCCATGATAATAATTTATCAAATGGGGATCTTTGGGGTTTTTTAAAATTTGTTTTGTTTTGTTTTTTTGCCCATTCTTCTAATCTACTTCCAGACTTGACTAAGGGTAGGTTCTGAATAACTTCTTGAGGTAAGGTCTGCCCTGGTCCCATTGCTGTTCTTTGGGGGTGGGTTTTTTTTTTCCTTTTCTTTATCTCCCCAGAGCTTAGCATATTACCAACACATAACATTATATACGTTTTGAAAGTTATGTCAAATGATTGTGATGAAATACTATTGTGCTGTAAAAAATGAAGGTGATAATTTCAGAATAAAACTGGGAAGACTTATATGAACTAATACAAACTGAAGTGAACAGAAACAGGCAAATATCATACACCATTAAAGCGATATCACAATGATAATCAACTGTGAAAGACTTAGCTACTGTGATCAAAACAGTGATCCAAGACATTTCCAAAGTACTCATGCTGAAAAATGTTATCCACCTCCAGAGAAAGAACTGATGAAGTTTGAGTGAAGATGAAAGCACATTTTTTTTCATTTTATTTTCTTGCTTTTTTATTTTGAAACATGGCTAATATGGAAATTTGATTTGTATTACTCTACATGTATAATAAGCCCCATATTACTTGTTTTCTCAATGGAGAGTGCAGGGGCTAGAGAAGAGAGAATTTGAAATTCCATTTAAAAATAATAAATAATGAAAATTAAAAATCATTACTTGTTCACTGACTCACTAGATAAGTGAGGTAAATATTTAGTTTTTATCATAAAATCTATATATCAATTTCTCTCCATTAGAACATATTTTACTACTTCACTGCTATGTATTATATTTTACCAAATGTTTTCTTTGTGTAACAGCATCTTGGCATTAAACATTCATTTGTAGGTCACCCCCTTAATCTTTTACTTACTTGTTACAGTATTCATTGCCAACATCCCATTTTTCTTGGATATTTCAAGGTATGTTTAGATATTATCCAATTAATCACTAAACGGGGGTGTCTTTATTCTTAATAAGTTAGGCTTCCTTCTTAATCTATTCACTATTCCCAATCTTTTCTGGTCTATTAAATAATACTCATATAGCTATAGATAAGTATTATTTATTTAATAGACTAAAGAAAACCCTTATTTTATGAGCAGTTAATCATCTTTCTTTTTATATAGTGTTAATTTCTATTCTCCCAGGATTAATTCAATATAAGCATCATTACCTGTACATTTTTAAAGCTTTGTAATTAATAATAACAAAAGACCTAAACACCAATTTACAATATTTTAGCTATGAGAAAGATTACTCCCTGTTTGGGTCTAAAATTCTTATACCTACAAGTGTACTCAGGTAACCTCAGGTGACTTTGGTAATGATTCTTTTCTTGTGACTTAAACCTCTGCCCTTCTAACTTCACCCAACCAATGAACGACATGCCAGACAAAATTGGCTAAAAGTCATTTCCACCAATCTAAAATATTTTCACAACTCCCATCACCTGAGGATTACTCCTACTTTAAAACTGATCTAATTCTCTAGTGATGTAATTGGGAGGAGCTGAGATGGCACTTATCCCACCTCCTGATTGAAACATCTAACCAATCTGAGGATGACATACCTATATTGCTTTCATTTTGTCAAGAACTCATTCTTCACTTGGAATCATTGGCTACTGAGGATGAACTGACCCCTTTAATTGTCAAATGCTAGCCTTACTAATAAAGGGAACATGTTTAGTACTTTATTGCCTCCATTTTTCTGAATTTGAGGGCAAGAGTAGCTTTATTTTTGTCTTTGTATCTCCAATTACTAGTAAAGTTCCCTATTTTGTTCAAATATTTTCAGTCATGTCCAAGTTTGTGGGCCCATTTAGGGATTTTCTTGGCAAAATTACCGGGGTAGTTTGACATTTCTTTTTAAGCTCATTTTACATATGTGGAAACTGAGGCAAACAGGGTTATGTGACTTGCCCAGGTTCACATAGCTAGTAAGCATCTGAGGCCAGATTTGATTTCCAGAAGAGGAGTCTTTCTAACTCCAGGCCCAGCACTCTATTCCCTGCACCACATAGATGCCCATACAAATAATCCACAAAAGAAGTATACAAGAAACATCTTCACATTAGTAACAAGCATGATGGTATAGTTACAGATTTAGAGCCAGATCTCCTGGAGTCATGAAGATTTGGACATTACTGAACAACTGAACAGCAATGTTTGCTCTGTTTACTCATTTTCCCACCCTATTTTTTGACTTCTGACTCTTCGTTAAAGTGGGGCATGGCTTCCAGTGTGGAGGGCCCACAGCCATAAGCTTCAGGGGGTTTGAGCAACTTTTCTCCAAGATACTTCTAAGAATTTGTAAGTTCTTAGTTCTTCCAAGGTAGTATGGTTTAAGGAGAGGTATGTTTACTACTCTCCTGGCCTGTGTTTTGGTCTGAAATAAATGACAGGCCTGCTCCTCTGCCCTGGTACCCAAACAGAATCCTATTCCTCTGTAGCTGCAAGCTCTAGTGTGCTTGCACTCCTCTCCCACCCGGGATTACCACCCATGAGTGTGACCTGGATCCCAGTATGTGCAAAACAACAGACTCCTGCCTCAGTGCTAGCAAAGAGACCCCTGAAATCTCCTTCTGGCCAATTGCTTTAACCCCTTACCATCTGTGGGATGAGTTCCAGAAGCAGTTGCTGCTGATGATGACTCTGAGTTGTTGGAGGCCTGCTCCTGGTCTGCTGTGGCTGTGGCTGGGTCTGCACTGAGGTTGTATCTGTGCTGGCATGGCCTGTGCTGGGCTGCACTCCACTCTGTCCCAGTATAACAGACCTTTCCTGCCAACTTTTTAAGTTGTCTTTGGCTGGAAAATAATTTCACTCTGTCCTTTTGTGGGTTCTGGTGCTCCAGGAATTGTCTTATGGCACTATTTGAAGCTATTTGGAGGGGTCTTGGGGAGAGCTCTGGGAAGTCACTGCCTCTCTTCCCTCTTGGCTCTGCCTGCTGCTTTTGATTTAAAATAAATTGGATGAAGACATTAATCATTATGCAAATTTAAATTTGAGTGTTCCAGATCACACTCAAATTTTTAATTTAACTTTGTTCAACCTGTCTCCACCAGAAATTAGGTAGCATTTTCCCCAAGAATTTCTCAGGGAGGTAAGAGAAGGGAATTGATGTGTTAAAACATACAGCCTAGTTTGGCAATGAAAAGGAAAAGTAAATCTAAGTGTAGGGCCCAGGCTAGTTGTTTCTACCATCTAAAAAAAGCTCATGTTGCTAAGAATTCTAAAAAAATGATACAGGTATATTTATTGCATAAGCATTGCACCAAAAAGAGGGATTTGAGCGATAAAGATAGGCCTTAAAACTAGCCCTTGAGAATTTTAAATATAGATTATTGTTGTTGAGCTTTATATTCCTATTTTACCCAGTATTTGACATCAGGGCAATATGTTTAGAAATTGCAAAAATTTTAAAAAAAATGTCCTTTAAGTATGATTTGATCAAGATTTTTCTATATTGGCCTTGAATGCAGTCAATTTAAAAAATAGAAAATTAATATTAGAATGTATGTTTTTGTTTGTTTGTTTAGTTTAGTTTTTTTTTTTTTTTGCAGGGCAATGAGGGTTAAGTGACTTGCCCAGGGTCACATGGCTAGAATGTATGTAGTTTTTGTAAAATCACTGTATAAGAAATGTTCAGAATTGAAAAATACAACTCTAGATTTTGAAATTACAGAATATTATCATAATTTAATAAAACATGAAATATTTAAATGGATATTTTTTTAATCTATACAGAAAATTCTATCTAGATTCTGAAAAGTGAAAAGTGGATCTGTTTTTAATCACTTTTTCCCTAGAGAGTTTGAAGTTTATTGTGAAGAGAGGGAAAGCTAAGTGGCACAGTGGATAACACATTGGCCTTGGAGTCAGGAGGACCTGAGTTAAAATCGGCCTCAGACACTTGACACTTACTAGCTGTGTGACCCTGGGCAAGTCAATTAACCCTCATTTCCCTGGGGGGGGGAGGGGAAGAAAGAGTGAAGAGAAAAATGGTGAATCAAACCTGTTTGTAAGCATCAGTAAAAAGATGGATTGAAACTACAAACAGCTCTTGAGTATCAGTGAATTTTCAGGAGCAGCAGACAGTTTAAATTTATCTCTCTTTTTAAGAACTGCCTTCATGAAAGGAGAAAATTTGTGACCAAATTAAAAATAAGCAAACTTCAATCTGCAAGAAAGTTTTGTGAACTTAAATAAAACAGACATATAGATCTAAAGATATTGATTTTTTAAAAAAATATGCATTTTTGTAAAAGCATAACGTAAACTTTTAAAATCATTTCTAAATGTAATAAGAACAATTAAAATAACTTTTATCAAATAGAAGTTATATCATGTTATCTACTCAAGTAAATAGTACATTTTCCGGTGATTAGTAAATTGGCCACTTAACCACAATGAATATTTTTTAAAAATTAATTTGAATAAAAGATTTTACTTAAATTTTGAAGGTACTGAATGTGTTAGGCCAAAGGAGGTTGGTCTGTTTTAAAAGTTAGTATTCATTGTTCACTTCTCTGGCACTGTTTGTCATAAAAGCACTTTACACTTACTGTTCATCTTCTAATTTCCTTTAAACCCATAAAGACCAGTGTACCATATTATTTCAGAAATTTTATCATTTGGCAAGTTTAACTATGATAAATTGTATAATTCAGATCTGAGGAACAATATTATTTTATTAACTTTATGAGATACCTGACATGGAATGTTATTGATAAAGAGATTAATTTTTTAAATAATTAATTTATAAGTACTGAAATTATAAAAGAAAAGTTCAATAAAATTTGTTTTTATTGACAATCTAGGATAGGATTGGAATATTAGAAGAAAATTGATAAAGCTTTCCTTTTAGCAATTTTAGACAGACAATGCTTATCATAAACAAAAACAGAGCAACAAAACAATAACATCTCCTCAATGTTAGTACTACAGAAAATGGCAAGTGCCTTTGGATAACATGCGGCACCTCTCTTAAAGTATACAGTGAAGCTGCATTAAGAACAACAAGGAATAAATTCATCCTTTGAGTGATTAAGTGAAAATGAAGAGAGAGTATATAGAAATATAAGTGCCACATGGAATAATTGAAAATAACTCAAATAGATAACAATGGGATTAAAAAGTGCTGGTATCTAATGGCCCTTCTTAAATTGAGATTTTGAATGGTATCATTTGTGATTAAAAAAACAGAGGTGATTTAGCTTGATTAAGGTTTATCTTAAAACTTATTTCAGGTGAGATATAATCCCTTATTAGGGTAATTTTCATAGATTAGAACATAATATACAAACTATAGTTGCTATTTGGCATCAATAAATTAATTGCTTATATGAACGTACATACATTATTTTGACTTTGTTTATTTGTTTACTAATCTGTAAAGGGGATTAAAATAGCAGCTCTCCCCTCACCCCAAGCGTTGTTGGGAGGACAAAATAATATAATTCTGAAGTGCTTACCATAATGCCTACAATAAATTTAGCCAATCAATTTGTTAGAATTATTGTTAGAAAAGTAAATGCTCTTTTAATCTGGATTCTCTTGAGTTATAGATTGAAATGTTAAAAGAATAATGTAATTTAGAATAAATAATGTTATTTAGAAACATAATAAGTAGTAATAAAAATTTTCTGTAAATTTGGTTTAGCAAAGATCTCTTAACATGTCCTTATCTATAAAATGCAGAGTTCTAAATTCTCACCAGACTTCTTAATTTTTAAAAGTTATTGAGAAATAGTGCTGGAGTCTTGCAACATATTGACATGTGGGCTAAATTTCAGTACCTTAAAATTTCAAGGGGCAGCTCGGTGGCGCAGTGAATAGAGCACCGGCCCTGGAGTCAGGAGTACCTGAGTTCAAATCCGGCCTCAGACACAACACTTACTAGCTGTGTGACCCTGCGCAAGTCACTTAACCCCAATTGCCTCACTAAATTAAAAAAAAAAATTCAAGAACTAGACCAACACTCAGGCTAGCGTATGGTAACTTAATTTTTGTTGAGAGTAATAACATTATATTTTAAGTTTCTCCACACCCACAAAATAACAGGTATATCTAGAAATTACAAAGAAGAGAGATTCAATTAATATGTATGCCCCTATATAATTCTGGGTTGCAGTTCCAGGGTCGAGGGGAGTGCTGGTGGTCAGTAACAAGGGAGCAAGTGTCCTAGTCACAGTTCGAAAACAAAGAGGAGAGCTAGCATTGTAGCTGTAGGGGACGATGGGTCAGAGCACAGATAAGGAAAGCAGTGATCATACTTCGTCCAGGATCATACCATTTTTGAATCACCAAAAACTTGCAGAACCCAGAACTAGGTCTGAAAAAAATAGCACAAGAAAATCATGAAAGGTTGGGACAATTACAATAACCCAACTTTAACATAAAGCTCAAAGTTAAGAAAGTGGCTGCAAAAATGAGCAAACCACACACACAAACACACACACACACACACACACACAGACATACACACACACAGACATACACACACAGAGACATACACATACATAAACAGCAAAGAAACAAAAATAAAAACAAAAACAAAACAAAACCATGGACCATAAAAAGTGACTACCATTCCAGGGAAGACAAAGGCATAAACTCAGAAAAGGACAATAATGTGAAAATAGATATAATCAAAGCCTTAAAGACAAATGTTCATTGACCACACAGAGGCCCAATAAGAATTCTTGGAAGCATGAAAGGAAGACAAAAGAGTGGAGGAAAGAATTGGGAAAAGAAATGAGTGATGTGAGAAAATTATGAAAATAGTATTAACTGCTTGATAAAAGAGGCACAAAAATCCACTGAAGAGAACTCTTTTTTTTGTATTTTTTTTTCTGTTACATATAAAGATAGTTCTCAACTTTTGTTTATACAAGCTTTCCAATTTCAGATTTTTCTCCCTCCCTCCCTTCCCTCCCCCCTCCCCTAGACAGCAGGTAATCTGATATAGGTTTTAGACACACACACATATGTATACATATGTATATATATTATAACATTAAACATATTTCTGCATTAGTCATGTTATAAGAGAAAAATCAGAGCAATGAGGAAAAGCCTCAAAATAAAAAACAAAAGAAATAGTATGGTTCATTCAGCATCTATACTCCACAGTTTTGCTTTTTTTTCCCTGGATTTGGAGATCCTTCTCCATCATGAGTTCCCTGGAACCCTTCTGTACCATTGCATTGGTGAGAAGAGTATAGTCCATAACAGTAGGTCAACACACAATGTTGATGATACTGTGTACAATGTTCTTCTGGTTCTGCTCATATCACTCATCATCAGTCCATGCAATATCCAGGTTTCTCTGAACTCCTCCTGTTCATCATTTCTTACAGCACAAGAGTATTCCATTACATTCATTTACCACAGCTTGTCCAGCCATTGCTCAATTGATGGGCATCCCCTCAACTTCCAATTCCTTGCCACAACATAAAGAGCAGCTATAAATATCTTTGTACATGTGGGTCCTTCTCCCCTTTCCATGATCTCTTTGGGAAAAAGACCCAAAAGTGTTATTGCTGGGTCAAAGGTTATGCATAGCTTCACAGCCCTTTGGGCATAATTCCAAATTGCTCTCCAGAATGGTTGAATCAGTTCACAGCTCCACCAACAATGCATTAGTGTTCCAATTTTTCCATAGCTTCTCCAACATTTATTATTTTCCTTTTTTGTCATTTTAGCCAATCTAATAGGTGTCAGGTGGTACCTCAAAGTTGTTTCAATTTGCATCTCTCTAATTATTAGTGATTTAGAGCATTTTTTCATATGGGAATAGATTGCTTTGATTTCTTCATCAGAGAACTGCCTGTTCATATCCTTTGACCATTTCTCAATTGGGGAATGACTTGGATTCTTATAAGTTTGATTTAGTTCCCTATATATTTTAGAAATGAGGCCTTTATCAGAAGTACTGGCCAGAAAAATCGTTTCCAAGAGAACTCTTTAAAAAGCAAAATTGTCCAAATGGAAAAGGAGGTACAAAATACAATGAAGAAAAGACCTCCTAAAAAAGTGAAGTTCGGCTACTAGAAGCTAATGTCTCCTTGAGACATCAAAAACAATAAAATAAAATCAAAAGAATAAAAACAAAATAGAAGAAAATGTGAAGTACCTCAGCAGAAAGACAAATGAAATAGAAAATAGATTGAGGAGACATAATTTAAAATTTATTGAGAATTCTGAAAGCCATGATTAAAAAATTAATCTAGACATTTTATGTCAAGAAATTAGCAAGGAAAACAGCCCTGACATCTTAGAACCAGTGCATGAAATAGAAATTGAGAGAATCTGTGGATTACTTTCTAAAAGAGATAACAAAACGAATCTCCCAGTACTATAGGCAAATTCCACAGCTTCAGATCAAAAGAAAAATACTTTAAGAAGTCAGAAAGTAATCATTCAAATATCATGGAAACAAATCAGTATCACACAAGTTTTAGTGACTTCCATATTAAAGGAGCAGACAGCTTAGAATATGATATTCCATGACACAAAAGAGATAAGATTAAAACCAAGAATAACCTACTGAGCAAACCTGAGTCTAATACTTTAGGGGCATGGGGGGAATGGCTATTTAGAGTTGGAAAACTTTAAAGCATTCATAATGAAAAAAAAATACAGCTGAATAGGAAATTTGACATTCAAGCACAAGAATTAAACAAAACATAAAAAGGTAAAGACGAAAGAGTAATAATAAGGGACACATTAAAGTAAAAATGTTTACATTCTTATATGCAAAGATGATACATTTAACTCCTAAGGACTTGATCATTATCAGGCAGTTAGGAGTTTACATAGACAGAGGCCATGTGTATGAGTTGATTATGTTGGAATAATCTATTAAAAAAAATAAAGGGTTGAGGAAAAGGGATGCATTGGAATAAGGAAGAAGGGAGAAGTAGAATGGGGAAATTTTTCTCACATAAAAAAAGGTACACAGGAAGTGCTTTTATAGTAGAGGGGAAAATGGAGGAGGTCATGCTTGAATCACAATCACACTCAGAATTTTTTCAAAGAGCAAAAATAGATAGGTATACACTCAGCTGTGTAGAGACATATATACACTATAGGGAAATAGGAGGGGAAGGGGATAAGGGAAAAGGGATAAGTGATAAAAGGGAAGGCAAATTAATGGAAGCAGTGGTTAGAACCAAAATAGATTTTTGATGTGGACCAGGATAAAAAGCGAGAAAGGAGAAAGAAAAAACAGAAGAAAATAGAATATATAGTTAGTAATCAAAAATTTGAATGTTAATGAATGAGTTCACCCATAAATTGGAAGCAGGTAACAGAAGGGATTCAAAATCAGAATTCAAAAATAAATAGTTTGGGGGGCGGCTAGGTGGCGCAGTGGATAAAGCACCGGCCCTGGATTCAGGAGTACCTAAGTTCAAATCCGGCCTCAGACACTTGACACTTGCTAGCTGTGTGACCCTGGGCAAGTCACTTAACCCCCATTGCCCTGCAAAAAAAAAAAAAAAAAGAAAACGAAAAAAAAAAGAAAAGAAAAATAAATAGTTTACAAGAGACACACTTGAAACAGATACACACTGGATTCAATTAAATGCTGGAGCAAAATCTAATATACTTTAGCTGCAGAAAAAAAAGTCAGGAATAGCAATCATGGTCTAAGGCAAAGCAAAAGAAAACAGACCTCATTAAAAGAGATTATCAGGGAAACTGCATATGCTAAAGGGTAATATAAAAAATGTTATATCAAGTTTCTCTGGCAAAGTCTTAATTTCTCAAATATATGCTGAGTACAGAACTGATTCAAATTTATAAAAAAATAAGAGCCATTCCCTAGTTGATAAATGGTCAAAGAATATGAACAGGCAGTTTTCAGACAAAGAAATCAAATCTATCTGTAATCACATGCAAAAAAAATGTTCTAAATCACTATTCATCAGAGAAATGCAAATTAAAACAACTGAGGTACTACCTCACACCTATGAAAAATGATAAATGCTGGTGGGGATATGGGAAGAATAGGTACACTAATGAAGTACTGGTGGAGTAATGAACTTGTCCAACCATCCTGTTCCTGAAGGGCTGTAAAACTCTGCATACCCTTTAGCACAACAATACCACTACTAGCTCTGTACCACAAAGACATCAGTGAAAAAGGAAAAGGAACTACATATACAAAAATATTTATAGCAGCTCTTTTTGTGGTAGTAAAGAACTGGAAATAATTTTAAATGGTTTAATTCATTGTGGCATATGATTGTGATGATGTATTAGGCTATAAGAAATGACAAGAAGGGGCTAATTTCAGAAAAGAAACTATATGATGTGATGCAAAGTAAAGTGAGAAGAACTGAGAGAACATTGTGCATAGTAACAGCAATCTTATAATGATAATTGAATGTAAAAGACTTGGCTACTCTCCTCAATACAATGATCCAAGATAATTCCAAAGTACTCCTGATTTTAAAAAACATGCTATTCACCTCCAGAGAGAGAGCTAATTCACTCTGAATAAAAACTGAAGTAACACCTTTCTCACTATTTTTTCTTGCTTTTTAAAAAATATTGATAATATGGAAATGTTTTGCATGATTTCACATCAATAATTGATATGTTGCTTGCCTTCTCAGTGATTGGGCATGAGGGTAGGAAGGAAGGAAAGAATTTAGAACTCAAAATTTTTACAAAAAGGATATTAAAATACATTAATGATCAATTGAAATGTTTAAAAATATAATATAGAAAAAATTCCAAAATCAAACAGAGTGGAAGTTTTATTTTTAAAGCTTAATTTAAAGAATTTCAGAACCCTGTCTTCTGTGTTGTTGATTTTTAAAATATTTAGTTCTTGATTTCTCAACAGCATAACAATTTGCTAACAAATCACAGGGCAGTTGAAGGTAATGAAACTGAAGGTTTTCTTTTTATTCACCCTAGCTTACATGTCTGCTTTGCAAAGAATACTCTTTGCTGAGAAGGGCTCAACTTGTAAGTCGGGCCTTCATGAATTTCTTTTATGATTCTCCATTTCTCCTATGGATAGCAATGTCCATATCAGGTATATGGTTTATGTGACAACTGGTGAGATCTAAGAACTTCACTTCTCTGACATATTTGGTGAATTATGGCTTCCTTATTCTGGAGTTGGTTATTGAAATACCAATTTTAAGAGGGTGTACAAATGATAATGAGGTCTCTTTTTTCAAAAGTTTATAGTAGAAATGTCTACAAATCTCTGCAAGTAACCTGAATCTGAGAAGCATATCTTCTAGGAGAAACCACTCCCTTGAGACTACTCGGAGAAAAGGCTTTTCCCAGAATGACCAAAAGAAGATGTTTTCCTGAAACCAGAACACTGCATGAGACAACCAAGCCCTAAGATATGATATGCTGATAAAATGTAGATTGGGAATGCCTTATTGGAGAAGAGACCTAATGTTCACTTTTCTCTTTCCTTCCCCATGCACTGCAATCTCTATAAGTTCTACTTGCAAAGGCGGTCTGTACCTGGAATTTCTCAATGCATTAGTCATGGTTGGTCTCCAAGACCAAGGAGTGGATCATGACAGAATTAAGCCTTTTGCTTTGCCACCCCCCTCTTAAATTAGTCCATTAAAATAGCATACGTGGGAAAATTATTTAGTCCTTCTTCCCATGTATAGAATATATACAGCTTTAGAAACAGCAGCAAAAGTAAAACAGACTGTCACATGTGAAAGAGTTTTATTTGGATTTTTCATTTCTTGTTTCATTAATTTTATATTTTATATTTCTTTAGATTATCATCCAATTCTTTAGATTCTCAACTTCAGTAGCACAGAGAAATTTTAGGAATCGATACTTTTCATGATTTAGTTTTTTCCTCATTGTGATTTCTCCCTCCTACTTTCTAATGTTAATAGCTTGGGTTTACTTTTTCCTTTTTTTTTCCCAATTAGCCCCTACCAACTGTAAGCATTTGCAAAACTGTTGGATTTATTTATTTATTTTCTAAATAATTTGATTTTAAATTGCATTAAACTCTGCTCTAGTTTTTGTTTTTATTTTTTCTTCTTTTTTTTAATTGTTTTTGTATTTTGCTTTGCCCCTTTCATTTTTAAAATACAACATTAATTTCTCCATTCTCTTTTCTTTAATTGATAAAAGCTTGCAGCACAGAATTTGCTTCTGGGTGTAGTTTTCACTCTTTAGGTGTTTTTTTTTTTTAATTATTTGTAATATCCACCTTCTAAAGGGGACTGCCTCCTTTAGTTTTTGTCAATGCATCACTCAATTTCTTTTCTCTCTTTTTCATTCCTCTTATATTGTTAGTCATCATAGAACTCCTTTATACATATTTTGTCATATTCATTGCTTCATTTAAGTAAACCCTATTTCTTAACAAAGCAGAGGGAGTAATGTGAGAAAATTATTCATAATAGGGGTTTGGGGAGTCCCAGGGGCCCCAAAACTACGCCTACCTGAAACCTTTGTTCCCACCAGAGGACCTGTTCTCTGGGCTCTGAATCAGCATGACTGTGCTGAACTGCCCTCGAATCCAGTGATCCAATAGATTTGAGTGATGCTAGCCAATGAGCTTTGAACAATGTTTATAGGTGAACTCTGATCCTGCCCTCAGTGAGCTCTCTTTGGCACCAGAACTGGGTAAGTGCAGAGGCAGCCCTCTTGGATTCCCTATTTTCTCTCTTCTCTAAGTTTTCCTTTCTTAAAGAGCCATGTTTGCTCTCTTTACTAATATTTAATATAATTTAATAAATGCTTAATGCCCCAAACTTGCTCAGTAGCCTCTAATTTCTAAGTAACAAATATATGATAAACTCCAGCTAATTTTCCCCACATTTGTGAAAGTAATAGGTGACCATATATTTAATTAAAAAAATTTTTTTTTTCTTTTATTTTGGTGAGGCAATTGGGGTTAAGTGACTTGCCCAGGGTCACATAGCTAGTACCTGTCAAGTGTCTGAAGCTGGATTTGAACTCAGGTCCTCCTGAATCCAGGGCCAGTGCTCTATCCACTGCACCACCTAGCTGCCCCCATACCATATATTTAATTTTAAATGTCACAGTTGTCATATCCCCTATGTAATCCGATTTTTTATAATATCCTCTTTCATACAACCTTTAAAATCAGATTTTTAGGTTTTATATGGGCTCATACATTTTATTCATTGCATTATTATTGATCACTAATTTTATTGCTATATAACCTATAAAACAGTGGAGAAAATATTTGCTTTTTCATAGCTTTCTATTTTTTTTGACCCAATACATATTCCATAATCTGTTTTTTTGGGGGGAGGTAACATGTTGTATCCTATTCTGGTATTTAAAAAATTATTTCAATGTTCTTTTAGGCAAAACACTGAATTTCCATAGTTTGTTTGAGGATATATATATATATATATATATATATATATATATATATATATATATATATATATATATATATATATATATATATATATGATGTGTTCTATGGCATTGATTTGCCTTAATAATGTCAATAGTTTTGAGGCTGATGGTGATTATAAGCTATTCCAATCTAAATGTCTTTTAAATTTAATGAAGTTATTTCAACACAAGTCCCCTATGAGGTAGATTATTTTTCTCCACTTTAGAGTATATTAAACCAAGGCTCAGAGGGGAAGCAACTTGCCCAAGCTGACAAAACCATTAATATCAGAGCTGGAATATTTAAACCCATTCCCCACATTTCCAATATAGGGTCCTTTCCACTAACAAATGTAATGTTTGTGGAGCCCTGAAATTTTTAGATTGGAAGTACTTTCAGAGAAAAACATGGAATGAGTTTTCATGTATGTATCCCCAGCAACCTGCATATTGCACTGTTGTTATTGTTGTTTGTCCTTTGCTCTCAAAGAGGACTACTTCCCCCTCAGAACTGCCTTTTTTAGTTATCTCTCCCAGGCAAATAAGAAAGGCAGTTATGAGGGGAGGAAACTTTGGACCTAGAGGTCCCTCATTATTTTCTGGACCCCAATATTTGGTGAGACACCCAATTAACTCTAATTCAAAGAGCTGGATTTTATCAACTCACCACCAGGGGTCCATAATTTCTACTGGAGTCAGCTGTTCAGCCTGTCTCTAGTCAGCTCTGAAAGCTTCTCCCAGGCATGAGATCCTGCTACTTCATGTTGGGGTCCCTTTTTCTGCCTTTTCCTCTATCCCCCAAAAGGGGAGGTCCTTCAAGTCATGTGGCTGAGACTGGTTCTCTGTTGATGATGCAGTCCACAGCTTCTGAGGACACTCCTTAGGGTTGCCCAAGTTAGACTAGGTTTAACGGGGTGGGCCAGGTGTGGCTCAAGACCTAATCACCTTAAGTGAGTACTTAGTGGTTTCTCATTCATACCCAATTCAAACACTACTAAATCAATTAAGTTGGACCCCTGGGCATCTGCCAAATTCCATTATTTTACCACAGGACCATGACATCAGATGAATGTAATACTTGCAGAGAATTGGATTTAAGTCAGTGAGAGCTGCATAAGTTCACCAACCTCACTCTTTTCCCCAGAGTCATCTGGGTCCAGTGGCAATATATGCATCAAGACAACTAGAGATGGTTCTGGATTATTGAAGGCAATTGATGTTAAGTGGCTTGCCAAGGATCACACAACTAATAAGCATCTGAGCTGAGATTTGAACTCAGGTTCTCCTGATTCCAGGGCTAGTGCTTTATCCACTGTACCACCTAGCTGACCCATATTGTACTCTACATAGTAAGTGTTCAACAAATCTTTGTTGAATTGAATAGACACAATCATTCCCCTTCTGATTAATGTCTGACAGTTGTGTCATGTAATTAAATTCCATTTTCTAATATACACAATTTTTATAGATTCATCTGTCAAAAAGGTCTAATAATTATATAGGTTAAAGATAAGAAAAGGTAAACAGAAGATGCTGCTTCTGGGTTTGGGCTGTATGTGACCATCAGCTAATTGGTTTTATAGAGACAAAGTAATCCAGAAAGTTGAAGTAATTACTCTGGTGATTCAATGTGTGTGTGTGTGTGTGTGTGTGTGTGTGTGTGTGTGTGTGTTTTAAATGCTCTAGTAGGCAAAATGCATTTTAAGGATTGATGGCCAAACATCAGTTTCTACTTAGGAACCCATGTTATATCTTAAATTGCAGACACAGCCAGCAAATAAATTTGTCAAGCCTCTTACTTTTGTCGGTTCCTTTCCCTATGAAATAGAAATAACATCTTTCCTTTTTACTTGTTATTTAATATGTCACATCATTTTAGTCCAAATAATACAAAGCATTTAGACTTGAGAGTGACTAATTAAAATTAATTTTACGAATTAGTAAAACACTTGGAATTCTTTGGATGAATATCAAGTATATGCTGGTGTCTTAAATAAATTAATTAATCTGTCTAAGTTGCTCTGAGCATTTGCCACAAAAATAGCTCTGTATCTGCAAAAGGCAAGGATTGGGTCATTTTTCTGACCTATTCACAATTCCTCAGACTCAGAAGGGAAATTCCTAATAGGACCTCTCACAACTTTCACTTCCCTGATCTCCCACTCTGCCCCCCAAAAATCTACTGTCAGTCTCAGATCAGGTTTTTCGTTATCCTTGCTAACCTGCTTGCCAACAGGAGACTTCTCTATCCTGATTGCTAACTCCTTCAAAGAGACCACCATTTAAATGGAGGCCCCAGCTGTCCCTCACCACCATGAAAACCCAGTCTTCTCTTCCTTTGCAGCTTCCATTAGAATACAAGCTCCTTAAGAACTGGGAGTATTTTCTTCCTATGTATTTATATCCCCAACACTCAGTACTGTGTCTATAACAGAGTAAGCGCTAATGAATGCTCTGTCTGCTTGTCTGTCTCTAGTTTTCTCTAAGCCTAAGGCAGGTTAGGCTGTAGGCACTGTTTGCCACTGACCAGCTGCCAAGTACCACTACTACCACTACTACTACTACCACTACCACCACCACCAACTGCAATAACACAAACACAAACACACACATTTTAAAGTTTTCAAACTATCACTTGTAAAAGGATGGAAGAAAGGAAACCAGAATCTCTTGAGCACTTATGATATACCAGGCACAGTGCTGAGTGCTCAAGAATTGAATAGAAGCAAAAAGAAAGACAGCCTCTGAACTCAGGGAGCAAGCATTATAAAGGAGTTAGCCAAAATTCTAAAGGATTGTGGTGATGAAGGTTTCTTCTTGGTGGTATAGCCTTGTACTCACAAAAGTCAGAAGGGTAGCTGAAGGCAAAAGGAGGTTGTCACTTCTCCAAAATGGACGGGGTTGCAAAAACACTCACTTCATCTGATTGTCAGCACAATCAGTTGCAATATAGGTGCAGTCATACAGTCCAACCATGGGAGGGCCTTTTTCAACTCTAAGGATCAGCCAAGTAAGAACCTGGCAGGAAAAACATTATTTAACATTTGGACACTGAGTTTTAGCACTTCAACCACAGAACCAGAAAGAGTTTCAGTTGTCCACCTTAGACTACAGTTAGTCTATAGCACAAAAAGCATTTGTGGACCAAAGTATCACAAGTCAGATATAACTAAGTGGTCCCAAGTTGGAGGCCACATTTATCTATACTCAGTTTTAACTGGAAGAAAAGCTTTCTTGGATGTGCAATAGACACCACAGGGTGTCCTCCCACAGTAGATCTCTCTAATCAGTAACATTTCAAGATGTTCAGGAAGGAAAACCAGTCATACTTACTGACATTTAGGCTAAGTACCTGGAGATCTGAAGTGGTGTCAGGGCTAGAAGAAGGAACTCAAGATAAGACTCACCATCCTCTTGCTTTGACTGACAAATCTTCTGCCTTATGATGGACACATTTCTAGGCTATCACCCCCAGGGCATTGATGTCATAGGACTCTTCTCCTTGGGTCTTTCATCACAGCTTTCAGGGGAATGAGCCATCACTCTGAGGGAGAAGCTAACACTTTACAAGTTGCAACAGCAAGGTTCTTCATTGCCACCCCCAACCTCAGGTAAAAATAAATTCCCTAGATGTCCATCAATTGGGGAATGGATGAACAAGTTGTGTTATATGAATGTAATGGAATTATATTGTGCTGTAAGAAACAATGAGCAGGTGGAATTCAGAGAAACCTGGAAGGACTTGCATGAACTGATAATGAGTGAGATGAGCAGAACCAGAAGAACATTATACACAGTATAATCAACATTATGTGTGGACCAACTGTGATAGATTAGATTCTTCTCACCAATCCAACGGAACAAGAATGTTCCAAAGGACTCATGATGGAAAAGGCTCTCCAAATCCAGGGGAAAAAAAGAGGAACTGTTGGATATGGATGCTGATTGGACCATACTATTTCTTTTGTTTTTAATGCTGTTAGTTTTCTGATTTCAGGTTTTTCCTTTGTGCTATGATCCTTCTCATATAACATGACTAATGCAGAAATATGTTTAATGTTATTATGTATATTTAACCTATATGAGATTGCCTGCTGTCTAGGGGATGGGGGGGAGGGAGGGTAGGGAGGGAGAAAAATTTGAAATTTGAAATTTTATATAAACAAATCTTGAAAACTATTTCTACATGTAACTGGAAAATAATAAAATACTTTTATTTAAATAAAAAAAAGTAAAGGTAAAAAGTTTGATATGGGTGAATATATACAAAAGCCAATCAAAAAAGATGAACTATTATCCTTTAACAAAATTCTGTTAGTTGCTTTTTAATGTCTACTGCTGTTCCCCTCCCCCCAATCTATTAAAGATTTTCTGAAGTATGAAAAGAAGTAAATGTGAAAGGTCACTAAATGTACTGACATTGCTACTAGAAATTTAATCCCTCTGCAACATCACCAAAAGAGAGAGATCCTATGAGTGGTGGCACTTAAATAAAAATTTCTCCTCTGGGACATCATGGTAGGAGGAAGTGTTGATTTAATGTAATATGGAATTTCAGATGCAAAAAAATATATATGTCATACACCACCAAGATATAGGAAGGAGAGAGACAGAGGCAGAGAGACAGAGAAACAGATAAACAGACAGAACATGAATATGTTTGCAAAGTGGGGACTCCTAGAATTCCTAGAAACCAGCTTCTATACATTTCAAGATTTAAAATCTTGTTTTTTTCCTACCCAATATTTTGTAAAAGCAAAATAACAATGGATCAAGTTGAGCATTGTCCTAAGGTCCCAGTGCTTGAGAAGGAACATACTTCTTCCTATCAATGGTTGCCATTGCTGTACCTAACTTTTCAGGTCACAAGTAAACATGTCTTCCACTGATCTTTACTGCCAAATGGTGCTATTACTTCCTCAGCTGACATCCTGATATGTCTGTTGCTTTGCCACTGAATTTCTTATAGAGTTCACTATCCATCTTTCCTACAACCCCTGTGTGGTTAACGTTAAACTGGAGGAGAAGGAAAGGGAGAAGGTTCTTCTTCTGTTGTTGGCATAGCATACATTGTTAATCTGTCTTTTTGTGTAACTGCCATGCCCTCCATCATCAAATACCTTTTCTGTAGATATAATAATTTCTAGTTATGGCTCTGGTTGCTTATATAATTATAAGAAATCCTATGAATGTGAGTATGGACTAATTTTTCTGAAAACTACACCCCTTCTTTCCCAGGCAGGGTTATTTTTAGTTATATCTTGGTCTAATAAGCTCTATACCAATGTATTCCCCCCTTAGCTAGGCAAAGTTTCTTCAGCTGCAAAACTAATGATAAAAAGTTTATAATAGAACCTATACTTCTACCTCTAGTCTCTCCTTTCAGTTCATAGAAAGTCTTTTTTCATTTCAGAGGAATTGGAGAACTATGTGGTCTGATGCAATGAAGTAGAGCCAGTATATAACAAGTTATACGTGGACCACAACATTATACAATCAACTTTGAAGTACTTAAAAACTCTGAAAGTTGTAGTGACCAACCATGATTCCAGAGGACTGAAAATGAAGCATCTCCTTACAGAGAATTGATGGACTCAGTATTCAAAATGAGACATAAATTTGGGGGCATGGCCAATGCGGAAATTTTTTTTGCTCAAATGGTTTGCATATTTATTATGGGGGTTTTCTTTTTTTAATTTTTTCCCATGGGAAAAGTAGGATGTAGTGAAAATAAATGCTAATTGCAAAAATTAAAAATAAGTCAATGTCTTTTTAAAAGGTAAATTTTTGTCTAAAGAAACAACATGCTGTCATTATTAACACATCACACCTTGGTATAAATTAGACCACCAGATCCAGCAGTGAATTATTTAGCAGCACCCTAACTGAACAGGGATCAGAATAGTCAATTTCTGAAGGGGGCAGACAGAGAGATACATACAATGTAATAGGGCTCCACAGTGGCCCTAGAGGGCCATTTTGAAGGGGGTAATAGAAAGTAGACTGATAGTTGAAACAAAAAGAGCCAGAATAAAAGGATATAAGAAAAGGGGTGTGGAAAGAGTTTACAAAAAAGAGGAAAGGAAACATATAGCAAATGCAGGCCCCATTCTTGTGTCTTAGCATAATTGTCAGTGAGTTTAGCAGGCTCTTTTTCTGGAACCGATGCACTCCCCCATAAGCTAACTTCCTTCTTCAGCTACCAGGGATGAGAATAGTAGTTTTCACTGTTCAACATACTGTCACAAATCCAAAGAGCTAAGTGGGAAACTCTTCCTTTTTCCTGACAGAGAAGTAAAAACCTAGTGTGTAAACAGCACATATATCAGCCCACTCTTCCTCTAACCTGCAAACCTGGGGCCATGACACCCTGAAGAGAGGAAAGATGAATTTTTCTATGCTTGTTAATCTATGGTATTGTCCCCATCACCAAAGACCCACTGTGATACTTGCTGTAGAAATACACTGATGGATGAAGGGCATAGGAAATAGTTGAAGTAATGGCAAAACAAATCAAACTGACCTGGGGAAAAGTTTCTGATGAAGAGATCACACCAGGAAACATGGGAAATAACATTCTCAGCCAAAATTGTCTTCTGTATCCTTCATGACAGTCAAAATCCAGCAGTGTCTAGACCTAAGAGGAGTAAATTTTAAAAACCCTCTAGAAAGGAAGATTTTAAAAAATATTTCTAATGGCACAAAGTGATACAGAAGGAATATTTTTAATGTTGTTGATATTAAATACCTTGGCTGATGCAGCATACTGAATTCATGTTTTATTGCCTATTTGGAAATGATTAGTATTACTCCTCTCTTTTTTTTTGTTTGATTTAAATTTTTTAATATTTTATTTTTGCCAATTACATGGAAAAACAACTCCTAACCTCAAATTTATTAAAAAAAAAAATTGAGTTCTGTAACGATTGGAATAACGAAACCTGCTGGAGATTTACTGTAGAAAAGCTCCACCATGAGGTGAAGATCTTTGAGGACAAGACCATGCATCTTTTCTTTGGCATCAGGAAGTGATGTTTGCTTGTGGGAGGAAGAAGGTGGAGCCTGGCGCTCTGACTCTCGCTCTTTCCTGTGGACTCTGGCAGAGAGCGGAGTTAGAAATGTGCTCTGCCTTTAATAGATAGATGAATGTAGGCCTTTCCATCTCTTTTTACCAAATTCTTATTCAATTTAATAAATGCTTAAAAGTCTAATTCTTGCTAAAGCTTATAATTTATTAGCGACCACTCATTAGATATTTTAGACAGATTAGCTAGAATTTTAGCCCTTAACAGTTCCAAATTCTCTTCTTCCTCCTGCCTTTAATCCTTTTTCTGAAGATGGATAAATTTTTATGATAAATCCTTTGAAATTTTCTTGAATCATATTGCTGAGAATAGGAATGTTATTCACAGTAGGTCATTATATGACACTGTTCTGGTTCTGCTCACTTCACTTTACATCAGTTCATGTAAGCATTCCGGGTTTTTCTAAGAGCATCCTGCTTATCATTTCTTATAGTAAAATAGTATTTGATCACAATCATATACCACAACTTGTTTAGCCATTCCACAATTGATAGGCATCTCTTCAATTTCCAATTATTTTGCAGCACTAAACAAACTGCTGTAAATATTTGAATACATGTAGATTTTATTCTTTATTTTATCTCTTTGCAATACAGACAATAGTGGTGTTGCTGGGTTCAAGGTATGAATGGTTTGATAACACTTTGGGCATATTTCCAATTGCTTTGCAGAGTGCTTCAATCAGTTCACAACTTTATGAACAGTGCATTTCCCCACATCTACCCCAACATTTGTCATTTTCTTTTTCTGTCATGTTAGTTAATCTGATATGTGTGGGATGGTACCTCATAATTTTAATTTGCATTTCTTTAATCAATAGTGATTTAGGTATTTTTTAATTTGACTATAGATATCTGTGATTATTTCTTTTCTTTCTTTCTTTTTTTTTTTTTTTGGTGAGGCAATTGGGGTTAAGTGATTTGCCCAGGGTCACACAGCTAGTAAGTGTCTAGTGTCTGAGGCCAGATTTGAACTCAGCTACTTCTAACTCTGGGGCTGGTGCTCTATTCACTGTGCCACCTAGCTGCCCCAATAGCTATGATTATTTCATCTGAAAACTGCATTTTCATATCCTTTTACCATTTATTAATTGGGAAATAACTTTTTTTCCAAATATGACTCTCTGAATATTGATAAATGAGGCTTCTGTCAGAGAAACTTGCTATAAATTTTTCCCAGTTATGATCGCTAAGTGTATTTCACTACCTCCTATATTCCTCCCCTATTTATCCTATCTTTCTTTTAGCTCCACCCATCCTTAAAAAGTCTTTTGCTTCTGACAATTGTCTCTTCAATCTGCTTTCCCTTTTATCAGTTTTCCTTTATTTTTATGCTTTCTCTCTCCTTCTTTCCTCTAGAGTAAGATAGATTTCTCTACACAATGGGATGTGTATGCTGTTCCCTCTTTGAGCCAATTTTCATGAAAGTAAGGATCAAGCCTCACCTCTAACCCTGCCACATCTCTTATCTTCTCCTCCACTGAAAAACGTTTTCATTCCTCTTTTATATTACATAATTTATCCTATTCAACTTTTTTTCCTCTCTTCCAAGTTCATTCCTCTTTCTCACGCTTTAATTTATTTTTTAGATATCATTGCATTACAGTCAGCTCCCACCAATGACCTCTGTCTATGTATACTTCTTCTAACTGCCTTAATAATGATAAAACTCTTAGATATTACAAGTATCATCTTACTTCATATGAATATAGTTTAACCTTATTGAATCCCTTGTGATTTCTATTCCTGTTTTAATCTTTTATGCTTCTCTTGCGTCTTATATTTGAAAGTCAAATTTTCTATTCAACTACAGTCTTTTAACCAAGAATTCTTAAAGTCATCTATTTCTTTGAATGTCCTTTCTCCCCTCCCCCAACTCCCCTTGAAGGATTAAACTCAGCTTTTCTGGGTAGGTGATTCTTGGTTTTAATTCTAGCTCCTTTGCACTCAAGAATATCATATTTCAAGCCCTCAGATACTTTAATGTAGAAGATGATAAATCATGAGTGATCTTGACTGTGGCCCCCATGATATTTGAATTGTTGCTTTCTTGCTGCTTGCAATATTTTCTCCTTGATCTTGGAGCTCTGGAATTTGGCTATGATATTCTGGCTAGTTTTCATTTTGGGCTCTTCTTCAGGAAATTTTTGTAAATTATTTCAATGTCTATTTTCCACTCAGTTTCTAGAATATCAGTGCAGTTATCCCTAGTGATTTCTTGAAAGATGCTGTCCAGGCTCTTTTTGATCATGGATTTCAGGTAATCCAATAATTTTTATATTCCCTTGATCTATTTTCTAGGATACTTATTTTTCCAATGAGATATTTCACATTTTCTTTCTTTCATATTTTTTCATTTGTTTGATTTTGTTTTATTGTTTCCTATTATCTCAAGGAGTCATTAACTTCCACTTGCTAAATTCTCATTTTTAAAACATGACTTTTTTTTCAGTGAGCTTTTGTACCTCATATTCTGTTCTGACAATTCTGTTTTTTAAGAAGTTCTTTTCTTCAGTAAGTTTTTAAAATGTCTTTTTCCATATGGCCAATTCGGCTCCTTAAGGTATTCTTCTCTTCAGTGTATTTTTATGCCTTTTTTAAAATCATCTGGCCTATTCTCTTTTTAAAGGTGTTATTTTCTTTATTTTGTTGTTGTTGTTCCTCCTTTACCAAGCTATTGACTCCTTTGCATTATTTTCTTAAATCACTCTCCTTTATTTTTCCATTTTTTCCACCTCTCTTATTTGATTTTTTAAAATTCTTTTTGAGCTCTTCCAAGAATTCTTTTTTGGTTGAGACCAAATCACGTTTTTCTTTGACGCTTTGAATATAGCAGTTTTTACTTTATTGTCACCTTCTGAATTTCTGTTTTGATCTTCCTTTTCACTAGAGTAACTTTTTCTGATGAAGATATTTTTGTGTTGTTGTTTGCCCATTTTTACAGCTTATTTCTTGACTTTTAGCTATATGTTAAAGTTGGGCTTTGCTCCCAGGGTAGACATGACACTGTCCCAAGCTTCAGGATTTTTGCACACCTATTTTTAGAACTAGTTTTGGGGTGGTCTATAATTTTTCAGTTCTTCTAAGGTGGTGTGATTTAAGGAGAGATGTAGTCATTTTTTTCCTGGCCTGGGTTCTGGCCTATGAGGGATGACATTTTTTTTCTACTCTGGAAATGTAACCAGGGTCCCTACTTCCCCACAACCACAGACTCTGATGTGTGAGTTCTCATCCTCACCCTGGATCTGCCACTCAGGTATGTGACCCAGATCCATATATGGGCACTGTGATGGAGTTCTACACCCAGTGACAGCAAAGGGACTTCTGTAATCTTCTCATCAGTAGTCCAAACTCCTTACTCTCTGTGGACTAAGAGTTTGAAAACCACTGCTGTTCATTCAGTTGTCCCCAAGTACTGCAACTGGCTGCCCATGGAGTTGGCTACACTGGACTGAACTCCACTCCAATTTCTGTGTGACAGACTTTTTCTTGCCAACCTTCTAGTTTATTTTTGGCTGGAAAATTGTTTCAACCCGTCCTTTTGTGGGGGGTTCTACTGCTTTAGAATTCATTCTGAGTCATTATTTAAGTTGCTTAGAAAGGAATTTTGGAGAGGTCAGATGAGTCCTTGACTTTTTTCTGCCATCTTGGCTCTGCCATCCCTTGTACCCCTTGGACTTAAAAAAAAAACAAAACATTTCAGCTCTATAATTACCAAAATCATGTGAAGGAAACAACATTGAAAAATTTCATAGCTTTCATCAAAGAAGTGATCTGTCATGACTTCAATTAATTATCAGTGAAGCATGTTCAAGAGAGAAGTGATAGGCTATAAGTAAAAATTAATAATGCCTTACCATATATGGCTCATAGGTTGTTTTACTTTAATTTTCTTTCTTTTCAAACTAATGATGATTTTGTTGGGTGATCTAACATAGGAAGTCACTGGGAGGTGAAAGCATTGTTTAAAAGAAGGATACAAATAAAATAATTTAATTATTTAAAATTGGTAGTAAGATTCCAATGGAATGCTTTGTTATTTCAGAATTCCTCAAAATTTTGACTCATAAATATTGGTTTGTGCTCATAAATTTATTTTTTTCATTTTCTAAAAATAACTGTATTATTTAGAAATATACCTTAAAATTCTCTGCTAGGTTGTATACTAAGTAAGGACCTGTGTTTTGATGGTTTCCCTATGAAGTAATTTACTGTCAAGCACACTTATTAGCACACTCTTTTGGTACAAGATAAAAAAGGCAAAAATGAAAAAAAAAAAAAAACCTCTCAACTCAAGAAACATTTTATCAGGGGAGAAAATAGATACATCTATATGTATGTTGTTGTTCAGTTATTTCAGTTGCGTCTGATGCTTCATGACCCTATTGCAAGTTTTCTTGGCAAAGATACCAGAGTAATTTGCCATTTCCTTCTCTAGTTCATTTTACAAATGAAGAGACTGAGGCAAATGGATAAGTGACTTGTCAATGGTTTCACAGCTAGTAAATATCCGAGGCTGGATTACTAGACCCAGCACTCTCCCCACTATGCCACCTAGCTGGTCCTAATATGAAAAGTCAATTTAAGTTAAGCACAAAATAGCTAACAAAGAACTGTAGCAATTGGTGAATTTGAAAAGGTAGGTGTAGTCTGAGATCACAATGATCTGTTCCTACATAACTTCAGTTGCCTTAAGCATCTAGGGCCATCTCCAGTCATCCTGATATATATATATATATATATATATATATATATATATATATATACACACACACACACACACACACATACATATATATACACACACATATATACATATATATACACATACACACATATATACACACACACATATATACATATGTATATACATCTACATCATCTACATCTACATCATCTACATCTACATCATCTACATCTACATCTACATCTACATCTACATCTACATCTACATCTACATCTACATCTACATCTACATCTACATCTACATCTACATCTACATCTACATATAGTAGGCTTCCGCCAGTTGTGGATGACCATGGATCAGTGCCTTGAAGAGCCGCAGGCCACAGTGTGGCTGTGCAGTCCGATACAGGAGCCGCAGCTCCTGCCACAAAGGGGACATCAGAAAACTGCACTCTCTGTTGCCTGTCGGTTCCTATGTCTCATTCATTTTTCTTCCTCCACAGCTTGAAGGCCCATCTCAGCTGCGCACAAGCTGCTCCTGAGTACTGAACTCCATCGGGCATGGTCCTTGGCCATCTCCTCCCAGCTGCCGATGTCTATTCCCAGAACCCTCAAGTCTCACTTGCATACATCTCTGTAGCAAAGCTGGGGGCGTCCAGCAGGTCTTTGGCCTGAGGCTAACTCGCCATAGAGTAGGTCTTTAGGAATGTGCCCGTCTTGCATGTGGTGCACATGACTGAGCCAGTGCAGCCATCTTCGTTTCAGTAGCGTGTAGATGCCCAGAGGTTGCACGCGTTGGAGCACTTCTGTGTTGCTGATCCTATCTGACCAAGATATGCCAAGGATTTGCCATAGGCAGTGCATGTGGAAGCTGTTAAGCTTCTTCTCTAGTCTAGTATATGTAGTCCATGTCTCGCTGCCATACAGTAAGGTACTCAGGACACATGCTCTATAGACAGCAAATTTGTTTCCTCTTGTCAGTTTACTGTTTGCCCAGACACACTTGGCAAGCTTAGCCATGTTTGAAATAGCTTTCCCAATCATCTGATTGATCTCAGAATCAAGTGACAAATTGTCACTGGCAATAGAGCCAAGATACGAAAATTGGCTTACAACATCCAACTGGTAGCTACCGATATGTATCAATGGAAGCAACATAGCACTTTGACACATGACTTTCATCTTTTTAAGATTTATGGTTAGGCCAAAGTCTGTGCAAGCCTGGGAGAAGTGATCCATCAAGGTCTGCAATTCACGCTCTGAGTGACAGGCAAGTGTGGCATCATAGGCGAAAAGCAGGTCTCTAAGGGTGCTACCTCTCACTCTGGTTTTGGATCTCAGACGTGAAATGTTGAACAGGCCTCCGTCCAACCGGGAATGCAGATAGATGCTATCAGTTGACGAAGCAAAACCATGACGCAACAGCATGGAGAAGAAAATTTCAAACAGCGTGGGAGCAAGCACGCATCCTTGCTTGACTCCGCTGTTTATACTGAATGCTTCAGAGGTGTTGCCTTCGAATTGTACAACACCCTGCATGTTGCAATGAAAGGAGCGAATGAGGCAACCAATTTTCAAGAGAATTTTGAAAAGACCTTCTCTGTTAACCATATCAAATGCTTTGGTAAGGTCTATGAAGGCAATGAAGAGGGGTTTTCTTTGTTCTCTGCACTTTTCTTGCAGTTGGCGAAGCAAAAACATCATATCGATAGTTGACCTCCCTGCTTGAAAGCCACATTGCTATTCGGGGTGAACACAGTTGGCAAGTTTACGCAGTCTTAGCAAGATGACCTTGCCAAACATTTTCACAACGACACTGAGAAGTGAAATTCCTCTGTAGTTGTTGCAGTCACTCCTATCTCCACTGTTCTTATAAAGAGTAACTATACAGGCATCACGCATATCCTGTGGCACTTCACCTTTCCAACAGAGGCACAACAATTCATGCAGGGGCTTTAATAGGACATTTTTTTAATGCTATATATATATATATATATATATATATATATATATATATATGTATATATATATATATATATGTATGTATGTATGTTGCCACTGGATCCATATGACTCTGGAGGAGAGAGTGAGGTTGGTGACCTTGCACAGCCCTCTCTCACTTAAATCCAATTCACTGCAAGTCATAACATCGTCCCAATGTTATGGTCCTCTTCAAGAATGAAGGACAAACAGGCAAACACAGGTCTGTTCCTATAGCATTAGTTGAAGAAGAATTAGAGGTTATGCTATTCATCTGCATGATCAGCATTCTCTCTGCTCCGTCATGTTCTACATTTATCACAGAACATAAATTGCACACATTTCCTTGTGATTAAAGTGATGCATGTATTTATTATAATGGAGAATGCTAAATTTTATGAATTGAATAAGGCACAGAACTAGGCTATTTTTCCATAGAAGCATAAACTATCTCTAGTCTCCAAAACCAAGACAGTAATTAAGTCAATTCTTTGCAAAAACAGGAAAAATATTAATAGAGACTTTGTACTTTTTTTTGCTTTTTCTTTAGTCTTATTGGTACCTTTTGTTATCATGTCACATTCATTTCTTAATGAACTCTTTTTCCTTTCCCTATCTATGGAATCTACCTTTTAACACTACCTAAAAAACAAACAAAAAAGGAACTAGCCAACCAATCAACTCTGTTAGGCAAAAATATGTACTATTCTATGCCAATATTCCCTCACCTCTCAAATGAATGGAATGCATTTCATACTTTTCTGGGCCCAAGATTGAGCATTATAACTGCAAAGAGTTTAGTGTCATTTATTTTTCCTGAGTACACTGTTGAAGTCACTGCCATCTTGGCTTCCTTCACTGTGTAAATCCATATATATCTTCCTATGATTCCTTCAATATTTTATATTTACTTTTCTGATGGTAATATTAGCACCATTATATATCAAAATTTGTTTAGCTTTTGCCAATCAAGGGAGACCTATTTTGTTTTGAGTTATTTCTTACCACAAAAAGTGTTGCTATGAAGATTTTGATACATGTGATACCTTTATTTCTTTCTTCTCCATAAGGGTATTTGCCTCACAATGAGATCTCAGGATCAAAGGGTATGAACAAGAAAATCACTTTTCTAGCAAAACTCCAAACTGGCCTCTGGAAAGGTTTCACTAATTTACAGTTCCACAAGCAGTGTATTGACATGGATCTTTGACAATATGTTCAATGACAATTGAACATAGCCTATGTCCATCTTTTTTCCATCTTTATGAAACTACTGGGTTTCAGATAAATCTCCAAAGATAATTTAATTTTAATCATTATTGTTATTATTATTTTAGAGGTAATCTTTCACATTTTTTTTCTTTTGAGACCTGTTTCTTCATGTCCACTTATCTATAAGGGATTAGCTTTGGGCTTTATCTGCTTGTATTAATTCCCTCTCTTAGACATCAAACTGTTATCAGAAATATTTAATATAAATATTTTCCAATATTGACAACTTTTGCTATAATATAAGAAAAAATATATTGTCAACTATTTCAGGAATATGGTCAGCCAAATAAATAAAAAGAAGTGAAAGGTAAAGGACCCACCACAGAAAGAAATAAAGAAGACATTCCAAACAGATCCCACAGTGTCAGAGCTGGAGGGGGATAGAAAATGTTATCCAGTCAACCTCTTCATTTTATAGCTGAAGAAGCTGAGACCCATCTGTCTCTAACATGCTCCTGTAGTGACTATCATCATAATCTTTGGCATAATTTGGGCAGAGGGACAAATTACTAGCTTTGCACTCTACATCTGTAGTGGCTTGACAGATAGGTTCACACCACAGATAATCTTCAGGACTAACACTGGGTCGGCATTCTCAGACCCCAACAGAGACAGAGCAGGTAGGGTGATGGATAATAGCTGTCGAGCCACGGGGTTGATGGAATTAAGAAACTGCTATTTCCTTCTGGCTAGAGTAATGGTTTGGGATCAGCCACCCAGGGCTAATTATCATTGTCCTGCATTTGACAGACTAGGATTTGACCTCACGGTCTTTGGTACTTAACAAACCTTCTAAGGTTTCATTGCCTGAGGAGCTCTGGCATTAATGATACAGAGATGTAGCCATGGCTGACTGTATCCCTGCATACTCGGCATCTTCTCTAAAGTAGATAAAGGCCAGAAGTCTTTAGTTGTACCCTTCCTCATAGGACAACTACATAGCTTCCTAAATTCTGAAACATTTCACAAGCCACCCTGTACCCATAGTACTTTTCCCTTATTTTTTTCAGACTCACTGATCACCTATCATTTTCCGTTCCCATGGGTTAATGTTAACTAGAACTTTATTCCCCAAAGCACAACAAGATGCTTTAAAGAAGAACAGAAAATGTGCAAGTTCTTTCTTTATGATTATTTTTTAAATATTCACTAGCCATTACCCTGGTCCCATGCCTCATGTCCTCTATACTTCTTGGCTTCTAATATTCAGAGAATATGCACATTTAACCTATAATTATCTTCTCCTGTTTGACCACCATTACCTGCATAAATAGATACCTGAACCTGGCATCTATCTCCTCTTTCTTTCTTTCTATTGCCTCTTATATAAACTGCAATGTACTAGTCTTGAGGCCCTTGTTGGCATCCCCAGAGATTTCAACTATGCTTATTTCCTAAACATTCACTGATCACTGTATTCCATATGTACATATATATATATATATATATATATATGTAATATGCACAAGAATCGATATCCTCTGCTGACCCACAATCAAATTAGGCAGAGAAAATTAATACAGAAAGTCAATAAGCATACTTCTAGATACAGTTATCAAAACTGCAAAGGGAAAAAAAAAACAAAACATAACATAACTTCCCAGTCCCAGACCGATTAGTACTTAACATTGAAGCTATAATTTCCTGTGTCTACACACACACACACACACACACACACACACACACTCAAACAAATCTCTGTGACCATATTCAAACTGCACACATTTCTAATAGCTCTTCTTTGAAAACATTGTTTTCCATAGGCACCATTGAAGTAGAAACAAACAACTTAATCTTTTTTTTTTCCTAAAGAACCAAAATGCCAGTAAGTGTCATATAGGATATCAGTCTTGTTAAATTAAGCCCTCAAATTTAAAGGTCACTATATTTGTTTGATTTAATCATTTGCAAAGGCATACATAAATTTTTAAAAGGTAGACTTAATGAGTGACTTTTAATAAGAAATCAACTGTCATTCAGATACAGACATGAAATAATCATCAATGATAGATTTTTACTTAAAACGGGGTGGTTGAACAATTTCTTATATGTATTTAAAAATATTTGATTAGCTATTTCTGAAATTAAATTTTATTTTTAATGTTTTCATACACATATAAAAATACCTAATGAAAAGAATTATAGAATCTCTTAGATATATAACTTGATATTTACTCTCTACAGAAGCTGAGTAGATAATTCTCTGATATTTTAGTTTTGTCATTATCCTCCTTTCCTTTTTCAGTATACATTATTTGCTTTATTTTCTTTATAATTTTTCTTGGCAAGTCATATGGAACATCATACTTGAATTCATGAGAGATGTTTTGAGCTTTAAATTTGAGCAATGTTACCTAGTCCTCCTCAAATCATAGTAGGGGCTGGTTTTGTTAGTGGAGAGAAGAAATATATGAGTTGTTATAGAAAGTGTATCAGATGTGACAATTAATTTCATGTGTGGGATGAACAAGAAAAATGCATTGAGGATGGCACTGAAGTTGCAAACCTGGATGATTGTAAAGGTGGGATGGAACAGAAAGTAATAGGGAAATTTAGGAGGAGGGGTAGGTTTGGGAGGGAAAGATAATAAATTATATCTTTAGATTTGTTGAGTTTGAAATGTCTATTAGATATATACTGTGAGATGTCCAGAAGGCCGCTGGTGCTGTGGGAATGAAACTCAACAAAGAGAGACTAGCATTAAGTATATAGAACTGAGAATTATCTACATAAAAATGGAAATTGAACTCATGGGAACTAATGAGATAAGCACAGGAGAGACAATAGAGAGGAAAAAAAGAAGGCCTGGGAAAGAATGGGATTACCTACAATTAATAGCCATGACACAGATGAAGAACCAGTAAAGGAGATTGAATGGGTGTTCAGGAAGATAGAAGGAAGACTAAGAGAGAACGGGTCATGAAAACACAGAAAAGAGAGTATAAAGAAGGAAAAGATAGTGAAGATGACAAGTAATATGATGTTGCAGGGGGTCAAGAAGGATGAAGATTGAGAAAGGTCATTGCATTGGAAATCAAAGAACTCATGACTTTGGAGAATATAGATTTAGTTGAATAATGAGCATGGAAACCATATTACAGAACATTTTTTTAAACAAAGAGCAAAGTAAATTTAGCTGAGAAGGGGAGGAGCAATATAGGAAAATTCCCAATTTAATGGTAAGATCTAGTGATGATTGTTCATTTTTTTAAACGTTTTAATGATGAGAGATGGACCTATTTGCAGGTAGCAGGTATTAGGAGATGATCAGTACATAGAAAGAGACTAAAGATTAGAGGAAGAATGATGATGATAATGAGGACAATCTGCTGGAGAAGCAAGGAGTGGATGGGATCAAGAGTACATGAACTGATACTCCATTTGGATTTAGCAGAAAGAAATTCACCTTTGTTAGTAATTGGAGTCAAGAGAGAGAGAATGAAGGATAATGTCATAGGGGTATGAAAGAGAAGAAGACTAGAAAAGAGGGAACCCTTGGGCAATACCCTCATTTTATTGATTTATGATTATGATTTTTATTTTGGGTGAAATATGAGTTGAGATCTTTATAAAGAGTGGGTAAAGAGTGATGTGGCAAGATTAAGGAGAGAAGACTTAGAACAGACTCTGTGGTGAGTGTGATAGGGAATAAATGAGGGAGTAGTAGGATTGCCATACTGCCATGGAAGACCAGTTTAGCTTAGAAAGCATACATTTATAGGGGTCCCAGGAAGTGGAGTTTCTTGATTTCTGCTAGTTTTTTTCAGCAGCATATAAGTAGAAGTGAAGGAATCAAGTAGATGAAGTGATACATATCTAAGAAAGTATCATAAGTGATAGGATAAATGGAAAATTTCACTCTTTCCTACCTAAAATTAAATAAAATATTCATTTTGACTCACTGGTTATGGCCTAGAGGAAGACAATCTCCAATCATAAGTTGATCTGGGGGCAGTCATGTTGTGAGCAAGATGTTGGCAGGGAGAATCTTCTCTGTATATAGATTATGTTGTACTTCTTCTGAGGGGCTTATACTAGGAGCAGAAGGGGAGAAATTGGGAATTGCACCACCACAGAAGGAGTAAAGGGAGGGTAGGGGCACAGAATGAAAGTAGGACAATAATTGAAGGAGTCAGGCAGAGTTTGTGTGATAGAGAAGAACCGTGATTACATATTATGAAGAAAGTGAGATGAGATACAAGCAACCCTCCTGCTTTCCATTCACAACTGAGTATGTGAGGCACAATATCCTTGGTGTATGTTAATGTCCACTGTGGATATGTGGAATGGGAGGCCATTTGGAAAATGCCCATCTTAGAGAGTTGCCTTGGAACAAGGATGATTAAGTGACTTGCCAAATATAAGATAAGCTGCCTATCCATTAATCCATGTTTCCAGAACTTGATACAGATTTAGAGGGGAAAAATGGTAGATTGACAAAGATCGGGGTTTGAATTATAACTCCAAGATTGTTCAGTGTTGGTCAAGTCCCACAAATTCTCTGAACCTTAGCTCCCCATCTACCAAATGAACTTAATCCTACTTGTACTATGTACCAACCTAGCCCAAAGTGATGAGAATTCTAGTTAAAGCATAGGAAAAATGATTACCCATCTCATAATGTCTCAACAGAAATAAGCTATAGAGAGCATCTTTGGAACACTTTCCTTTAATTATAAAAAAACAAAAAAACTATGGCAGAATATTTACAACCATATGACTGGTGCCTAGAACAACTACCAAAACCCATTTTTGAGAATCAGAAAAGGGAAGGCAACTTCAAATCAGCTTCTTGAGATAAATTCAGGGGCAGGGGATGGACACCTTGTCACATAAGACCCTTAGTGGGAAAGCATGGGAAATAGGAGCACAACAAATAAAATGAATACTTTGGAAACTTCAAAGTTCACTCCCAGGTGGCCTGTGCTGAAAAGGAAACAGATCAGACCCTAGACCATTCTGTAGAGTTTGAAGCTCAGTTGGAGGTAGCGATGCTGAGAGGAAGAAGAATTTCAAATGGTATGTTTGGGTTTTAACCAATGATAACAGTTGATATTTATAGGGATCATGAATAAATCTGTGATTCCACAGGTATAGGGAACTTCAAAGTGAGGAAACTTTCTGCCAATATGTCAGCACTTTTCTCGGAGTCTTGGGCATTGCCTAGAGCATTTAGAAGTGAAGTAACATACCAAGAATCAAGCAGTCACTGTATGTTGGAAACCCTAATCTTTCTGGCTCTGAACAGAAGATTCCACAACTCACAGGATGCTCTCAAACTGATATTTATGCCATCCTTTTGATTTTTCAAGGTGCCTTACATTGAGCTTCACAAAAGCCCTGTGAGATAGGAGCTATAGGCATTATTATCACCATTTTACAAATGAGGAAACAAATTCAGAGAAGTTATGTGGTATTCCTATGTTACACTGTGAGAAAGGAAATAAGCATTTACATATAGTGCTTAGTATGAGCTAGACACTGCAAAAAAAAACCTCTTTATTTTTTTTTTTTACAAATGTTATCTTATTTGATCATCACAAGAACCATAACATGGTAGGTGCTATTATTACCTGCATTTTTAGGGTTGAGAAAATGGAGGCAAATAGAATTTATGCAGCTTACCCAGGCTCAGAAAGCCAGTAAGTATTTAAGGCCAGATTTGAAATCATATCTTCCTTATTCCAGGCCCAACATTCTATCTACTTTGTCAACATTTGCCCTATTGTTAGCATCAAAAGTGGAATTTTAATCTGAGTCCAGCACTCTACTATGTAACAATGTTTCTTGAAATGTATTTTAACTATCTGGGTATTAAATTCAAAGGCTTCTGCTTGTTTACAGTATAAATGCTATGAACACCTCTTAAATTTGGGGGTCATTAGAGTGAAGCTTTTATTGCCTTGCAATGGTTATGAGAAAATAAGAAAAAATCTTGCCTATTCTGGTAATCTATCTGAAAAGGAGATTCAAATAGATTAAGCCTTAGCTCTTGAGTACCACACAGAAATGAACTTGAAACTCCCATTCCTCCCTTCTGACTCCATTTCTCCTTCTAGTGCTCTACTTGAATTAGTGAATTTTAAAATTTTTTCATTAGTGAAGATTTCCATATCAGCTGATGTCAGATACTTTGGGGTGAATAGAAAAACCTGTTCCCCCTACCTCAAAGCAGAATTACTAAGTTTTGTTTTGTTTTTTAGTTCATTTTTGTAACATTTTCTTTTGTGAAGGGTTTCCCCTTTAACTTGCCTCTTCTTAATAACTACCTACTATTAGGTCTCATGCTTTAGTTTCCCACTCTGAGATAGAGAGATATAGATATAGATGTAGAGATATGTGTGTATATATACACATACATATTTATATATGTATACATATGTACATATATAATTTCCCCAATATGTTTTATTTCATTAAATATTTCCTAAATGCATATAAATTTATTATTTTTTAAATTGAGTTTCACATTTTCTCCCCTCCTCCCATCCATCCCCACTTTGAGAAAAGCAAGCAATTTGATATTGATTGTACATGTGAAATCATGCAAAACATATTTCCATATTGGTAATGTTGCAAAAAACAAAAACAACAAAGGAAAAGAAGAATAAAGTTAAAAAGTGTGTTTCTATCTGCATTTAACCATTCTCATATACACACACACTTGATACAAGTTTGTTTAATTACTTTATATATATATATGTGTGTGTGTGTATGTATGTATATACATATATACACACATATATACATATATACATATATATATACATATATACACATATATATACATACATATATACATATACACATATACATATACATATACATATACATATATATATATATATATATATATATATATATATATATATATATATACATGCATAGTAATTAAACAAACAGGTATGAAGTTCTTCCAGATGCCTAGTACTATGTTAGGTGCCTTGGGGAAGATTTAGAGTTAAGATCAAAGAAGAAATAGGTGTTACCTGCTCAGCAACAGGGCTACTCTGGGGGGAGAGTTTAGAAAACATACTAATGGGGTTACTCTGCTGCCTCCCAGACATAAAGGGCAAAGTATTTGCTTCTATCTTTGATGCTTCTGATGTCAGCAATAGAAAGGCCACAAGGGAAAATGTTTCCGACTTGCAGCTAAAGCCTACCTATGACTAGTGGGCATAGAAAGCTTTGGATATTTGACTCTAACTGCTGTAGGGGCTAAGAAAGAGAAATCAGTGAGAAACAAGCCAAGGAGAGCTGAAATGCACAGGCAAAGCTCTCCTTTAAAAGTCAGGGAACAAAGCTGAATAAGAGAAGCAAAAATTCTACCAGGGAAAAGTAGAAAAAATGGAGCTGAGTCTCAGAGCCTATAGACCTTTCATTTCTGTTCCCTCAAAACTATGCTGAAACAGGGCAGCTAGATGGTGCAGTGGATAGAGCACCGGCCCTGGAGTCAGGAGTACCTGAGTTCAAATCCGACCTCAGACACTTAACACTTACAAGCTGTGTGACTCTGGGCAAGTCACTTAACCCCAATTGCCTCACTAAAAAACAAAACAAAACAAAACAAACGAACAAAGAAAAACTATACTGAACCAAAAGAAAGTGACCAAAAATAATTTTAACATTATTACTACTTGTATTAGAACCTCTTCATTGAACATTAGTACAAACAACTAAATTGCCATAAATAATTATGTATGTTTAAATGAATTAACACATAAAATATATAACACCGTTTGGTTTTTCCCTCAAGGTCCCCATTAGGATTTTTTCTCTTCTCATTCTCCTATACCTTGATGATGGTAGCATGTATTTTCATAATTCTGTTTCCCTGAGGTCTTTTAAGATTTCTTTGTATCCCTGTACTTTTCTTTATAACTAACAAAAAAGGTTTAAAATTGGGTAAAATTGAATTGAGTTGAGTTGAATTGAACTGGCCAAAAGTATTCTACATCTAGATAATTATTGCTATATACCTTTGATCAGAAGATGTATAGCTAGTAGAAACAAAACAAACAAAAACCAAACAGCACATTTACACCCCTATTTTTACCATCTGATATTTAGAAGCCAAAATAGAGAGAAGAAAAAATGTCTTAGGAAGAAAGGGACCTTTAGATCCCTTTGTTTTGGATCATAGGATTGCTTCACAAGAGAGTTTGTTATTTGTAATGTGGATACTCTGTAGGTAGTTAACTACTCAGTGTGATAATGTCATGTCATTGAAATAAGTTCTTAATTCTTGGTGAAATATAATTATTCTGTTACAATACTCCCTTGAAGACTGGAGTCACAGCCACTCAAAGGCATCTGCAACTTCTCTCTATCATACCTACTGGACACACTTGAGGATAAATATTATTTAATGCATTTTCCCTTCTATTACTGACAGAAGGCCAAGAACACAGATTACTGCAACACAACACTACAACACTACACTACACTACACTTCACTATACTATACTACATTACAGTGTAGTATACTATACTATATTGTTTAATAGAACAGAATATGTAAATAAATACTCATTTTAAAAATCTGACTTTTTTGAAAGCCTTAGAAATGTATGAATTTGTCATTAAGTAATATAAAAATATTTATCCTAATTTTTCTTCTCTAATAACAAATTATTTAACCTTTTCTTTCCTTCCTTTCTTCCTATTCACTCTCCTTGGCCTTCTGTCTCTTTGTCTTCCTCTCTCTTTTTTTTCTCTTTGTCTTATGTCCTTTGTCTCTCTTTCTCTGCATATACAGAAATGCACACACTTATACAACCAATATTATTTATATAAACCTTAACCCTTTAGTGATAGAAAGAAGACTTCAAGACCAAGAAAAGAAAATGACAAAAACAAAGACAAAGATCCATCTATTGCAGTGACTCTAACAATATTTATTATACAGAATAAAATATCTTAAATGTTATAGTCAGCTATCTCTATTAGAAGTCATCTCAACATATGACTTTCATGATTACCCATTGGCATTCCTCCACTTCACTTAAGATAATGTATTTATTTGAAGCCAGTCAAACTGAAGCTTACCACTTGAATTATAAATGGGAGCAAAGAAAATTATCAATGAAGAAAAGAAAAAAAAATAACTAAATTCTCTTAAATTTCAAGGTATGACAAGATTTCCTGTAAAGACCCCATTGACTCTGGGAGGTTTGGATTTTCCTTTTAGAAAAATGATTCTCTCTTTTGTTTTTTTTTTCTCTTTAGATATTTATTTATTTATTTGTTTGTTTGTTTATTTATTTATTTGTTTGTTTACTCATTTACCCATTTATTTATTTATTTATTTATTTATTTATTTATTCATTCATTCATTTAATTAATTAATTTACTTACTTACTTACTTATTTACTTATTTGTTTGTTTATTTATTTTAGTGAGGCGATTGGGGTTGTGACTTGCCCAGGGTCACACAGCTAATAAGTGTTAAGTGTCTGAGGCCGGATTTGAACTCAGGTACTCCTGACTCCAAGGCTGGTGCTCTATCCACTGTGCCACCTAGCTGCCCCAAAACATTACCATATTAATAATTTTGTATAAGAAAATTGAATAAAAGAAAAAAGAAAGTGAAAAATAGATGCTTCAGTCTGTTTTCAAGTAAATATCAGTTCTTTCTTTGGATGTGGATAGTATGCTTCATCATTAGTCCTTTGATATTGTCTTGGATCATTGTATTGCTTAGAATAGTTGTCATTCACAGTTCTTCGTTAAACAATATTGCTGTCATTGTGCACGACATTCTCCTGGTTCTGCTCACTGCACTATACATCATTTTTGTTTGTTTGTTTTGTTTTTTTGGTGAGGCAATTGTGGTTAAGTGACTTGCTCAGGGTCACACAACTAGGAAATGTCAAGTGTCTGAGGCCAGATTTAAACTCAAGACTTCCTGAATCCAGGGCCAATGCTCTATCCACTGCGCCACCTAGCTGCCCCTACATCAGTTCTTCTGTCTTTTTAGACCTTTCTGAAATCATCCTGATCATCATTTCTTATAGTATATTTCTTATACATATTTCATTTCAATCATATAACACAGATTGTTTGGCCATTCCCCAATTTATGCGTATTCCTTTGATTTTTCATTCTTAGCCACCACAAAAAGAGCTGCTATAAATATCTTTGTGGAGATCTTTTTCCCTCTGGCACAGGGAGGAGGGGTGTCTTTGGGATATAAACCTAGCAATAGAATTGCTGGATCAAAGGGTATGCACAGTTTTAAAGACCTTTGAGTATAGTTTGAAACTGGTCTCCAGAATGGTTGGGTTTATAACTCTGCCAACAGTGTGTGATATCTGTTTGATAGGATTTTAAAAAATATTTTTCAAAATTTGTGTTCATGAATAATATTTGTCTAGTTGTTCTTGTCCTAGATTTTCCAGCAGTTTGTTCAGTTGTACATTTTCCTTCTTGTTGATCTTTCTCTTAGATATGTGTATATCTGCATATATATCTTTAAATCTATATGTAAACACATACATGCACAAATATGCATGTACATATAAATGTCTATAAATGTGCATGCATACACATACATATATATGCATATATTTAAAATCATCAATTATATTCTGTTATGCCAATCTCAGACTTAGATAAAGCTTTGTTTATAGTTACATACACCAACCCAAGCCAGTGGACTGATGAATACTTTGGGTCAAAAGAGGCAGTTAGATGGCACAGTAAATAGAATGCTAAGTACCAAATCAAAAAGTCCTAAGTTTAAATCCTGTTTCAGATAGTTAATGCTGTTGGTCCCTGGACAAGTCATTTAACCTCTGTCTTCTCGGTTTTCTTATCTCTAAAATAACACCTACCTCCATGGTTGTTTTGACAATATAATGAGACAGTGTTCAGTATATTATTTAATATGTAGTAAATGTTGAAAAGATTCCTGAATACTAGTGATTAATGGGGATTTAACTTTCTAGGGACAAAACTGTACAATTCCACAAATATTTATTTTATTTACCAGGTATGTCATATTGTACTAAGCTTTGGAGATGAAAAAAATGAATAAAACAGTCTCTGATCTCAACCACTTTATGTTTTAGAAAGGTATGTAAGACAGGGCACAACTATCATACAAAATAGAATTTAATAAAAGTACTGGAGATGTTCAAATGCTATGAGGTATAGCAACAGACTTTGTCTTTTCTACTGCATTTTTATATTTTCAATAGTCTTTTTTTTTTTGTTTCTCTTTATCATCAAGAATCCTGATGCCTTCTCTGAAGGCACTGATTTTCTAGTGCTGTGTTCCATGTTTCCTCATACATATGAGAAAATGAAAAATGCCATTTTATGGAAAATTTAATCATTCTATCTTCCAATGGTCATAATGAACACCACCAAATTGACCACAATGAAGAAAACTAGAGCTTATGCAAATATCCCTTTCAGAGTATGAAGTAGAAAAAGTCTATGAAGAAAATCATGGAATTCTTAAGTAATAGAATGGATACTTTGTTATTCAATTAATTCTGTGACAAAGTAAGTACAAAGGAGTATAGTGAAAATATATATTAGGTAATGTACTTCTGGATCAAGAAATAAGGCAAAAGCTCATGAATTTCCTAGAAGCCTCACATTTTCACATCAGACATATTTTCTTGAAGAAAATAATTAGAAGCAGCTGTATATTGTGAACATTGAAGGATTTCATAAAAAAGGAATTCACTAAAACATGAATGCAATTGTATTTAGCTAATATTTTAGCAGATAATATTTCAGAACCAAGTATCTTAATTCAGTCATATGACTAAGTTATTGCAAAAGTTAGAATAAATACCAAATTAGAAAAGAATGAAGATAAGAAAACTCTATATAACTTGAGTATCTCTAAACCATATACATACATAATGCACATGTATACACACATATATGTGTGTATATATACATATATGGCTATAAATCTCTCTCTCTCTATATATATATATATATATGTGTGTGTGTGTGTGTTCCTTTGACCCTTTAAAATGGGATATTGATCAAAGTAAAGGGATTCACTTTATTTTCATTTCTTAGAGAAATTTAACGGATGCAAAAAAGTCACCATGATGAAGAAAACTTAAGAGTTTAGCTAATTTCCCTACTGAGTAGAGATAATGAAGGTAATACAAAGACAACAAAAGAAAATAGCAATTTAGAGTTTGTTTTGGAGTTGTTTTTTTTAACATAATGCTATGGAAGAGGATAACTTACTGAAGACTCAAACAGCAGTATCAAAAGAAAACAGCAAAATAACTTAAGGATAGAACTATACTTGTTAGGTCTTGGCTTAAGATTTAACTAAGTCAAATCATCAAGAGTATTTGTAGATCAAATTGGATGCAGAGCAGCAAAAAGACAATCATTAAGATTAGCTTGAGAAGTAATGAAGTTTAATCTCAGACTCATATAAAATATAAGAGAACTGAGCTGTGATTTAAGCCAGGGAACCTGGACATTCAGTTCTTTATCATAAAACTAGCATTAAGCAAATATTTAGGTTAATAAATATATAAAAATAACATCATATACAGTGTCCCAATAATCTTATTGCAATTTTAAAATTTAATAGGTTAATTAACATTTGAAAAAGTGATCTAACTCTTTTTTTTGGGGGGGGTGAGGCAATTGGGGTTAAGTGTCTTGCCTAGGGTCACACAGCTAGTAAGTGTCAAGTATCTGAGACTGAATTTGAACTCTTCCTGACATTATTTGGAATCTACCATCCCAAGTTCAAATTCACTATATGAAAAAGTAGCAATAATATCAAAACAATAATGTGAGGAAGGGAAGACAGAACTAAACAAATAAATATGGAAGAAATTCATTCTGGTCATGAAAGAATTAAAATGGTATTTGGCCATTGAATTCAAGAATTCTTAAAGAAGGGAGAAAATAACTGATCATGTTTTCAGTAGATAAATAGATAAATACAAAAACAAAATCCATTGAGAAATCAGTGAATACTGTCCCATAGGTTTGCCCTCCATTCTACATAGAAACTTTATTCAATTTAATCCAACATTTATTAGGATCCTATTATAGATAATGTAATTAAACACCATTTATGAAAATGTCTTATGTATACATTTATTACCTGACTACATTAAAAGGAAACAGAGTGAGATTTATAGGTGTCTTTTCTAAAACATATTGTGTCCCTATGCTTAAACAACTAACAAAGGTTATAGAGAATATCAGAATCCAGCATAGTTGTTTTTCTTTAAAGTTTCTTTAAGAAGCAATTGAACCAGCAGAATATAATCTTGAAGACTCTCCTTAAATAAAATATCCCCTCACCAACATGTATTTGACAATTTTATAAACTTTATAAGAGAGGTGATTATGGAGATAGTTGCATTTTTTTTCAGTTCTCCACTACAGCCTGGTATAAAATGATTTGTAAAATAGGGATGCATATGCACACTTATGGTATTCAGTAACATCATGGACCCATGATAGGAATTTTTCTGTACAGAGTCCAAAGTAAAGCTAGATTCCCTGTAGATTATGAGGTTGGTCCCAATGTGTATAAATGCATATGACTGAAATTTCCATTTCATTTAGCCCTATAATATTGTAAACCTTCCTCCATAATGTATACAGTGGTATCAAAGAAAAGAATCTCCCCAGGTACATATGGAAAACAAGGTATAATAATTATGATGACTATATAGAATATTCTTCCATAGGAATAGGCTATAACAAAGCAAGAAAATGCACCAAGACTGATGGGAAACCCTTTATGTTTTTATATAGGTATAATACACACACTTATTGCCCAGGAGATGTTATACAGACATCTAAAATACTCCATAACTTTTATATATGTGTGTGATCATATGTATGTGTATGTATATGTGTATGTGTACATTCACATGTATCCATAATTGAAAGGGAGGAGCTTTGAAGAATCACATCTGAAAAAATGCTTAGCACTTTCAATTATCTTATATTTTCCATTGCTATGAAAGCCCATCATTTCAACACCAATAATTTCATGGTAGTGCCATATAGTTGCAAATGAGAAGCCATGATGACCATAGAAGAGTAAAAATGATGTCAATTTATAGGACAACAGGATTATGTACAGGGAGCAGAAATATGCTGTTACTAGGTTTCAATGATGATTTATGTGGAAAAAGTAGAGGGACAGATGTCACTGATAATATGGGTAATTAGGAAACATGTGTATTGATTATTTTATGAGAAAGGAGAAAAAGAGAGCAATAGCTTAAAGATGACATTACTAACCCTGTGATATTGAAAGAACCAACTAGCTATGTCAAATATGCAGAATTTATGGAGAAACATGTAATTGATTTCCACAAGATGAGAAGTCATGGGGGGCAGCTAGGTGGCGCAGTGGATAGAGCACCAGCCCTGGAGTCAGGAGTACCTGAGTTCAAATCCAGCCTCAGACACTTAACACTTACTAGCTGTGTGACCCTGGGCAAGTCACTTAACCCCAATTGCCTCACTAAAAAAAAAAGAAAGAGAAAAAAAGAGAGAAGTCACGGAAATGTTGGGATTCAACTCATGGGAAGACATGCCTCCATGGATGAAGTTAGAGATTCATCAATATATTTCCTATTTACTGAACTTCTTTTTTCATATAATAAATACTTGAAATCCAATTAGAGTTCTTCACAAAAAGCTTAAAGACCTGGGACAAATAATTTCATTAATCAATCAACAAGAATTTATTAAGTGTCTACAATGTGCCAGGCACTTTTCTGGGTGCTGAAGATATTCAAAACAAAACAAAGCAAACCAAAGCAAAACAAAGAATGAAAAGTAATGTTTGTCCTTATTGATGTGCTGTTTTTCTCATTTATAAAATGAGTGTTCGACTCAGAAATCTCTAATATTTCTTCAGTCCTAAGTTTTCTAATTCTGTATTTGAATTTCTAACCTGTATTATTTCATCTAATGTATTCTTTCTGTTGACTTTTTAACCAAGAAAAAGCAAATTCTGTACTATTATCTCTTGGGGTTGTGAGTGAGGGTGTAAATTATTTTGGGTGGCCCTTTTGCCTCAATAATATAAACCAAGTTCATGAAGAATTGTTCCAAGTTCATTTGGACTTCAGTAGTTACTCATGCAATTGTAAAATCAGCTTTCTTTGTTGCATGGTTTCTTTTTTTACCCTATGTACCTGTCAATTTAAATCCAGTATTCAATCCAATTTCTGACAGATTCTTGGTATGACAAGCTAAATAAGTGGTGCCAAACTCTATCAGGTCAATTACTACTCAGTGGTTGTAGCTATGTTGCCATGACTGTGTTCAGGGAGAAGACAAGAAATGTGCCTCAGCAGAATCACTAATTAAAGTATTATCTCAGAGGACTTATTATTTAAAAAGTCAAAAGGCTACTGCCTCCTGGATTGTCAGTATTTCCTCCATAAACTTAAGAAAAAATCTCTTAAATTGGAAGGATAATAAAACCTGGGTAAAACAAATTGATATAAATGATCTCAAAAAAATGAACTTTAGGCTACATGTTTTGTTCTGTTTTAGGTTAAGGTTGCTAGTGAAATTTCCTGATTGTTACTCAAGCACAACATTAGGTAACATAAAATTAACTAGCAAATTGCACTATCAAAGATATTGTGTTGCTAGACATTATTAACTTTTAAAATATCCTTTCCCCTTATAATCATAGGTTGAGCCCTGGAAGGAATCTCAGAGGGCATCTAGCAACCCTAGAGTGGAGATTTGAACCTTTACCTTTGAAATCCAAAGCCACTAATCTTTCCATTGACAAATGTGGAAGAAAAGGCTCACCCATTGCAAAATTGAGGTAAATAGAGAAAGACAGCAGTGGACATCTCTCTAGAAAGGTTAGTTTGAGATTCAGCATTTAGGGAGGTTTGATTATCTTTTACTATCACCAAGTGGAAGTAAGAATCTTGGCACAATGGTAGCAGGAGATTTTACACATAATACATATGGAACATCTGTACCTAGAAATGTAAATAGTAGGCAGCCAATAAATATTTTAACTCAAACACTTACTACCTATGTGACCCTGGGCAAGTTCCTTCACCTCTGTTTGCCTTAACCCACAGGAGAAGGAAAAAAAACCACATTAGTATTTTTGTCAAAAAAACTGCATAATATTCACCTCCAAACAACCATAAAATAGTGTCATAAAACAAATCCTGGAACAGCAGAATTATCAAAAAGATGGGGTGAAACAATCTTTTACCCCAAGTACCTTGGAGAATCAACAGGAAAGGCCAGTCTCACTTAGGTAAAAGGGGAGTGCAGTCCAGGACAGAAAACATCCCAGCAAGCCCCACCTCAGCAAATCAAGCAGGAAATCCTATGGGCCAGTGCAGTGGAATAGGCAAACCCTCCACATGATTCAGCATAGCCCTTGGTAAACAGGTGAACCCCAGCACCCAGACCTCCCTGTGCTTCAGCATACCACTAGGGAAACAGCTCTCAGTGGCAAGACCACTTTATGCTTCAGTGTAGCACTTGGACACACAGAAATACTTCATCTGCTTCAACACATAGACCCAACCACTAGGGTCTCAGCTCATCACCAGCTAAGCTGCCAGAAATCAAAGGCTCCCAGCAGTACCAAGCACCTCCCATCCCACCCCCTCTGCCCATCACCAGATAGGAGGGTTCCCCATGGGCATCAGGGCAACATCAGTATAGCACCATGTTAACAGCCAGGACCTGCAGGTCCTGACCCAAGAAGCCTGAGATTGTGCCCCTTCCTTCCCAGGGGTCAGAGGTCATATTTAAAAGAAAATTTTTAAAAAATTTTAAAAAAACAAGCAAAACAACAACAAAAAAGAATTGGACCATAGGAAGTTATTATGGTGACAGGGAGGATCAAGACAGAAACTCAGAAGACAATGACAATGTCAAAATACCTATGGGCAAAACCCCAAAGAAAAATGGGAAGTTGTCTCAAGCCGCCCCCCCCAAACTCATGTAAAAACTAATTTTTACTTTAAAACTAGTTTTACTCATGTAAAAACTAATAAAAGAGCTTAAAAATCGTGAGAGGCAGAGAAAAAATGGGAAAAGAAATAAGAGGCATGCAAGGGAATTAGGAAAAGAATCAACAGCTTGGAAAAAGAAAACTTCTTAAAAAGTAAAATTGGCCAAATGGAAAAGGAGATAACAAAATCCACTGAAGTAAACAACTCCTTAAAAACTACAATTGGGGGGCAGCTAGGTGGCGCAGTGGTAAAGCACCGGCCCTGGATTCAGGAATACTTGAATTCAAATCCGGCCTCGGACACTTGACACTTGATGGCTGTGTGACCCTGGGCAAGTCACTTAACCCTCATTGCCCTGCAAAAAACAAAAAACAAAAAACTACAATTGGCCTAATAGTAAAGAATATACAAAAACTAATTAAAGAAAATTAAAGAAAAGTTAAAATTTGGTAAATGGAAGATAATGGCCTTGAGACAATTGATGATGAGGAGGATTGATTGAAGATGGTGATGAGAATTGATGGATGATCATTGATGATGACAAAACGTATGGTACTTTGCTGGTCTATTGTGTAGAAAATTATTTGTCAGGTATAAGGTACTATATAAATATTATCCATAACTGTTGTTGCAATAATCAACCTCATGAGTTTATTGGAAGGAAATCTCACTTTAAAATACTATATAAATGTAGTTTCCTATAAAAATGATGAGCATGATACTATCAGAAAGACATAGAAGGACCTACATGAGCTGATGCAAAGTGAAATGTACTGTATACAAAATAACAGCAATATTGTGAGATTATCTGCTGTTAAGGATTTGGTTATTTTCAGCAATGCAATGGTCCAAGGCATCTCTGAAGATCTTATGAAAAAAGGCAATCTATCTACAGAGAGAGAACTGATGGTATCTGAATACAGACTGAAGCATATTTTTTTAATTAATTCCTTAAGATGAAGTTTTGTTTTTGTCTGTTTTCTTTCACAACCTGGCTAATGTGGAAATGTTTTCCATGACTGCTCATGTATAGCTTTTATTGAATTGCTTGAGTTCTTGGGGGGGGGGCATGGGGTGGGATTGAGGAAGAGAATTTAGAACACAATTTAAAAAAAATATATCAAAATTTGTATTTGACATGTAATTTGGGAAAATAAAATTCTAAATATAAACAATTAAAATTATTATTCAAATTCAAAAGAAGAAAAAAATAAGAAAATATAAAATACCTCATGGGAAGAACAACTGACCTGGAAAATAGATCCAGAAAAGGCAATGTCAGGATCTTTGGATTACCTGAAAGCCATAATCAAAAGGAAGGTGCTGGACAGGATCTTTCAAGAAATTATCAAGGAGAATTGCCCTGATATCCTGGAATCAGAAGGCAAAATAGGCATTGAAAGAATCCAACAATCGTTTCAGAAAAGAGATTCCAAAATTCAACCTCTAAGAAACATGATAGACTAATTTAAGAAATATCAAGTCATGGAAAAAATCTTGCAAGTGGCCAGAAATTAAAAATTGAGGATTACACAGTACTAAGCAGCTTCAAAATTTAAATATCAGAGGTCATGGAACATGATATTCTGTAAGGAAAAGAAGCTAGGACTACCAATAAGAGTCACCTACCTGGAGAAATGAAGTATAATACTTCAAGTTAACAAAAATGGTTAACCAATGAAATAGAAGGATTTCAAGCTTTCATAAGAGGACCAGAATTGAACAAAAATTTTGATCTCCAATATCAAGACCTAACAAAAGCCTAAAGTGGAGAAAGGGAAAAGAAAACATAAGGGATTCAATAGAGCTGAACTTTTTACATCCCTACATGGGAAGATAATACTTGTACTTCTCAAAAATATACCAATAATAGTATTTAGCTAGAAGGAATATACAAAGAGAGAGGGTATGCATACAAGGTGGATTTGATGGAATGACATAAAAATTATTAAGGGATGGTAAAGAAAATTACACTGGATACAAAAGGAAGGGAGAGGAAGATTGGAGTAAATTATTTCACATGAAGAGGCCTGAGAAACCTATTATATTAGACAGAAAGATGTGAGGCTGGGTGGTAGAAATTTCTTGAACCTTACTCTCATCAGTATTGGCTCAAAGAAGGAATAATATACACAGTCAGTTGAATATAGAAATTTATCCTACCTGATAGGAAAGTTGTAGAAGATTATTTTAAGTAAAGGGGAAGGGGACTGACAAAACAGAGGTCAGACCTGAGGAGGTGGTAGACATAAGCAAGACATTGCTGAAGAGGGTAAGGGTGAAAGGAGAGAGAGGATAAACAGGAAGAAAAATAGGATGGAAGGAAATACACAGTTAGTAATCATAACTGTGGGTGTGAATAGGATGAGCACTCCCAAAAAACAGAAGTAGATAGCATAATGGATCAAAACCAGAATTCTACAATATTTTGTTTACAAGAAAAGCACTTGAAGCAGACAGATACAGACTAAAGGTAAAGGTACCATAGATAATGAAGTAACATCAATACCAAATTAGTCTACCTGTCAGATCTATGGAGAGCAAAAGAATCCTTAAACAAACAAGAGGTAGAGAGTAGCATAGAACATGAAATAGATAGTTTTGTTTATATTAATTTTAAAAAAGCATTTGCACAAACAAAAGTAATGCAATCAAGATTAGAAGGAAAGAAGAAAACTGGGAAACAACCATAAAAGCAAATATCTCTGCTAAAGCTTCATTTCTCAAATATATAGAGAACTGAGCAAAATTTATCAGAATTCAAGTCATTCCCCAATTGATAAATAATTAAAAGATATGACAGGAAGTTTTCAGATGAACAAATCGAAGCTATCTATAGGCATATGAAGAAGTGTTCTCAATCACTTTTGATTAGAAACATTCAAAGTAAAACTACTCAAAGGTACCACCTTACACCTATCAGATTGGATAATATGACAGAAAAGGAAAATGATAAATGTTGGAAAAGTTCTAAAAAATATTGGAACACTAATGTATTGTTTTTGGTGTTGTGAACTGAACCAGCCATTCTGGACAGCAATTTGGAACCATGCCCAAGAAGCAACCAAATTCTGCATATGCTTTGGTGCAGATACAAACAGATACCAACACTAGGATGATATCCCAGATAGATCATAAAAAAGGGAAAGGGGCCTACATTGCAAAAATTTTTATAGCAACACTTCTTATGATTGCAAAGAATTGGAAATTAAGGGGATGCCCATCAATTGGAGAATGGCTAAACAAACCATGGTATGTGAATGGAATGTAATACTATTGGGCAAAAAGAAATGATGAATGAAGGGGCAGCTAGGTGGCACAGTGGATAAAGTAGCAGCCCTGAACTCAGGAGGACCTGCGTTCAAATCTGGCCTCGGACACTTGACACTTACTAGCTGTGTGACCCTGGGCAAGTCCCTTGACCCTCATTTCCCTGCAAAATACAAAAACAAAAACAAAAAAAGAAAGAAAGAAACAATGAATGCACAAATTTCAGAAACACCTGGAAAGACTTTCACAAAACTGATGCAAAGTGGAGTGAGCAGAACGAGGAAAACTGTACATAGTATCAACAGCATTGTGTGATGGTCAATTAAATAACTAAGCTCTTCTCAACAAAACAATGATCCAAGATAGGTACCAAGGACTCACAGAGGAAAATGCTATCCAAATCTAGATAAAGAACTGACAGACTCTGAATGCAGATCAAAGCATATTATTTTCACTTTATTCTTTTTCATGGTGTTTTTCCTTTTAATCTGTTTTTTCTTTCACAACTGTGACTAATATGGAAATATGTTTTACATGATAGCACATGTATAACCTATATCAAATTGCTTACCATTTTAGGAAGAGGGGAGGGAAAGGACAGAGAAAATTTTGGAACTCAAAATATTATAAAAATGAATGCTAAAAAAATTATCTTGACATGTAGTTGGGAAAAATAAAATACTACTAAAAAAATAAAATCCATTTGGATCATGAAAAGTTGTCCATGGCAAAATGACTGAACAACAAAAAATATCAAATTGAATGAAGTAAATTGTTCCAATACAATAGATTTGTACCATATCAACATTAGTATAATTATTTGGTTTCTCGCATCTATTTCAAAGAAATATCACTGAAAATAATTATAGAGTTTACAAAGGCATAGATCAGTTGTGATCTACACTGGAGTGATTGATCATAACCTTTGAAATATCAAAGTAAATATGACAGTTCATTTCTATGTGGCGTGTGGTCAGTTAAGATATGAGAGACAAGGTTGTACAATATGAAGAGCGTTAGACTTGAAATCAGAAGACCTGGCTTCAATCTTTGGCTCTGATATATATATATATATATATATATACACTCACTTAATTTATCCAAATATAGCCTTTCCCCTGTCCAATCCATTTTCTACATGAGTGATGTCAAACTCAAATAGAAACAGAGCCATTAAACCACATATAAGCATCTCTGTGGCTACATATCGACTTAGTTACCTACTTTTTGTTCCTCATACAAAGGATTGAATATATCATCTGTCTTCATACTCTTGCTCATTATTAACCATGTCTGAAATACCCTTCCTCCATACCTTTTCCTCTTACATGCTTTTCAAGGATCAAATGAATCACATATTTCTAGAAAAGGCTTATCCTATCACTGTGACTAGATCCTTCTTCGTCCCCTTTGAAATTATTTATTATGTTCAATTTTGTATTGCCTCATCTATGTACATGCCATTTTCCCTAAGAGAACATACGCTTTTTGAGAATAGGTGCTATTGTCCTTTTGTCTTTGAATCCCAATGCTTAGCATAGTAACTAATACAAAGAGGACACTTAAATGTTTCTGGAATGAATGGATGAAGCTTCAACTCTAAAATGAGAATATAATTTACCTATCAGTGTTCTTGTGTGGAAAGTGTTTCATAAATGCTATGTGTTTCCTAGATGTAAACTATGCTTTTGAGCATTATTAGAAATATGAAATTAGAACCTTCAGAATTTGACTTTAATCATAGTACTCCCCAAACTCATGTATTAGTATAGTCTATTAGTATAGTCAAAACTCATCTACGATAAGAAAGAGAATCTCTCATTGTGGCTATCAGCTCTCCCCAAAACAAGGACTAGCTTTGAGCCTGTTTTTTAGCACCTGATTCCTTAATCTGCTATAGTGCTTCCTGCCTTAGTATCTCAACTTCTTTCACTTTTCATGGCCATTAAGAATGAGAAGCTAGAGAAAATAGTTTCCAAAAAATTTGAGTCTACATATGGATGCTAATCCCAAGCAGAAACATGAAGATTTAATATGCTGTTATACTCCATCTACCCCAAGGCCTTAAAAGGGATAGCTTTGATCCTGGGAAGCTGGCTCCCTTGCTATTCCATAAAACAAGATGCTCCATCCATTTCTTGGCCTCTGGCATTTTCTCTTCCTGTTCCCCATATTAGAATGATTTCCCTCCTTATTTCTGCCAACTGACTTCCTTAAAAACCCTATTAAAAGCCTATCTTCCACAGGAAGCCTTTCCCAACCCTTCTTAATTTTATTACTTTCTCCCTCTTGATTAGTTCCCATTTTTTCCCAAATAAAGCTCACTATATATTTTTGATTTCATGCCTCCCTTCCCCCTCCATTAAATTGTGAGCTCCTTGAGAGCAGGAACTCTGACATCTTTTTGCACCTTCAGTGCTTCCTACAATGCCTGGGACATAATAGACATTTAATAAATAATGACTTTGTGACAACATTGCCTCCTTCTCCAGTTATCTGAGGACTTTATCTATGTCAGAATAAGTAGAGAGGGGCCCTTAAAGTGGACTTCTACAATGAGTTACCTACTATGAAAGATACATCTTTCTAAACACATTATATACTACTCCTCTTCATACTACTTATATTCTAAATTGTCCTACCTGGTCATATATGGCTTTGCATCTCTAACTTCTTCCACAAACTATCACCCTGCCTGGCATGTGCTTCTTCCTTACTTCCACCATATATCTTTTGTTCTTTTCAAACCAGCTCAGTTATTGCTTCCTCCACAAGATCCTTTTGGTCTCCCTAGTTCTTATATTTATATTTATTCACTTGTGTACATTCTGTATTTTTCCCCACCCACCACCAGAAAAAAGATTCTGTGAGGTCAGGGACTGCTTTTTTTTTTTTTCAAATAGGAAGGACACAATTAAATGCTTGTTGAATTTTATTATGTGCCTCCTGAACAATGTGCCAGATGATGTAGCTAAAGTGACATAAAATGTACTCTTGGAAAGCACACACATATAATTTTTACGTGTTTTGAAACTGGGAATCTTTATCATGAAACACATACTTTGGGACAACATTTCAAGGAATTCCATCAGTATTACCTTGTATGTTGAATAGAAAATAAATCATTGTTGGGTTAGGTGGTAATGAATGAGTGAGGGGTAATGGAAGGAAACCTTCAACCACTCTCTATACTTTCGAAATTACAAACCTCTAGTAATCTCTTTAGCTCATGGACAACATAATTGATTTTCCTCTTATATTTGCTCTTGTGTATGTATTATATGATGCCACTTCTACACATAAAGAAAATCATATATAAGTTTTACTAGGGGAGCTTCAGAGATAATGACTTGGGACTGTATTAACTTGAGATAATGTGCGATATAGTCCTTGTGAAACCTGATGACAGGAGTTAAATTAACTCATGCCACCATCATGAAACAAGGTTAACTTGCACTGAACTGTATTATATCCCAATGTCCACTTAATATTGGTCCTGCCACAAGGCCATTAAGAGATAAATTAAGTGAATTGTGGTTGAAAATAATCACAAAGATTCAGAAAACTTAGGCTCTCTGTCTATAATAGCCTCAAAATAAAGAAATAGTTTTTGTTTTGAGGAAGAAAATGAATCTTAATTAATCTTTGTAAAAATTGCTTCATTAAGGGTGTTTGGAAGGATGGAAATTGTGGCTACTCACCTATATTTCATCTCTTTATGGGAAGAAAGGGTAAATAAAGAAAAAATGGAAAAGCAAGTTATTCAAACTTTAGAAATCTCCATGTTGGAAAGATATTAGTGTAGTAGTATTTATATGTTGTTGTTGTTGTTTAAGAAGGGTACTATTTGAAAGTTGAGGGGGTGCCCATCAATTGGGGAATGGCTGGACAAGTTGTGGTATATGAATACAATGGAATACTATTGTGCTGTAAGAAATGATGAGCAGGAGGAGTTCAGAGAAACCTGGAGGGTCTTACATGAGCTGATGATGAGTGAGATGAGCAGAACCAGAAGAACATTGTACACAGTATCATCAACATTGAGTGTTGACTTACGGTGATGGACTATATTCTTCTCACCAATGCAATGGTACAGAAGAGTTCCAGGGAACTCATGATAGAAGAGGATCTCCAAATCCAAGAAAAAAAAAGAACTGTGGAGTATAGATGCTGATTGAACCATACTATTTCTTTTGTTTTGGGTGCTGTTGTTTTATTTTTTTTTCTATTTTGAGGTTTTGCATTACTGCCTTGATTTTATCTGTTATAACAGGATTAATGCAGAAATAGGATTAATGTTATTATGGATATATATATGTGTGTGTATAGATATATATATGTATATGTATATAGATATATAGATATAACCTATATCAGATTACCTGCTGTCTAGGGGAGGGGGGAGGGAGGGGAGGGAGGGAGAAAAATCTGAAATTGTAAAGCTTGTATAAACAAAAGTTGAGAACTATCTTTACATGTAATGGAAAATATAAAATACCTTATATGTAAAAAAAAATAAGGGTACTATTTGAGAAAATATGATAATTGTCCCAGGTGGTCTCATTTCCTTTGTTGGAGTGGGCTTCAATGTTGATTTTTTTTTTTAAACCTTGTTCATGATAATGTTAACCAAGTATCACTTTCTTTCAGCTGTGGTTAAGTCAAAGGTAGTCATTTTCCATTCACAATTAAATTCAGAAAATGGTCTTGATGATTTTCCTGAGACATTATAGTGGGACACAAACATCTTCCCATACCTTTGTATGTGATTATACATTACTGTGCTATGCCAGACCTATAGTTTCTCTCCTGGACAAGAAGAAAGAAAAGAAGCTGGGAGGATCAGTCTTAGAATGACCAAAATAAATTAAGCTGTCAATATCAATATGGAATTTTATCAGAATGTATCTGAAGGGCAGCAAAAGCCAAATAAATGGAAAATTTTATAGAAAGTTCCATCCTCCCTGTTCTTAAATGTCATGTCCTTTATATGTTCCTATTAGAGACCAGAGAATAAAAAACTACAATATTTTATTGTGCAGTCTAGAAATATTTCCTGTTACCTTGAAAAACACCATATATTGTAGAGCAGAACTGAAAAGAAACAGGGTTAGAAGTTGCATCAGTATAACTTTAACATAATCTATTCAAAATTGAGGTTGGTTTAGTGAATATGAAACATTAAGAAGTTGGCTTGACCATATATCCTGTTGAATTGACTGAATCTTCCACTTGTCCCAGTATTATGTAGATCTTGTTGTTTTCTACCACTGACTTTGTAATTAATCTTAAGTAGAGCATGGTTCCTCTGCTCTTTGTCTCACCACAAGGAAAGGGGATGAGTCTTCATGATCTAATTCCTATTATACTATGAAATATGATCTACTTTCAACAGGCTATTTCAAGCATGTCAATAATGCATGGAATTGGGAATTCAAAATTCTACCAAATATCCCATGCATCTTTTTCCTTAGTCCTTTCAATATGTCAAAGTTACCTGCAGTCAATACTTTAAGAAGAAAGGTAGGGGGCAGTTAGGTGGCACAGTGGATAAAACACTGGCCCTCGATTCAGAAGGACCTGAGTTCAAATCTGGCCTCAGACACTTGACACTAGTTTGTGTGACCCTGGGCAAGTCACTTAACCCTCATTGACCCACAAAAAAAAAGAAGAAAGGTAAGAGGGCTTATTGTAGCACCTATCATGGATAAATTGCTCATAGAGGCAACAAGTTATTTAACATCACCTACAAATATATAGAAACAAAAGAAATTCCTGCAGAAAATCATGAACTGCTATGTGCCCATGACTGTATGATTGAATTCTACATAAAATGAGACATACCATTAAGCTTTAATCACTTTTGTAGACTATTTTCAAGAATATTGAACTACTATGCCACTCAATATGAACATAAATTTTCTTATTTGACAAAGCTAAAATTACTTTTGATAATTTTATGTGGTTTACATAAAAATGGTGCACAGAGCCATCCTGGGAGTAAGATAGTGTAAAGAATTGATTGCTATTTGAGGTTTTTATTGCCTCATCTTTTGGCTGGAGTTTGAGGAGACCTTGGCACGCACACTGGCCTGGGGGCTGCATGGGTAGCACAGTGCTCCACCCACTGGTTGTAGCTGTCACCATGGCATTGGCACCTTACATCATCACCACTCGCCGGAGCCTACATGGGCCTGGCAAAATTATAATGATTGGAAGACTAGTGAGGGCACTCATGTGACTAGCAGAGCTGCCAGCTAATTGGCTGGGGTTTCTGTGTGGTCAGCCTGGGGTCTGCTGGGAAGAAGGGAGGATTTCTGCCATTCTAGCTTGAAGCTGGAAGGCGACAGGATGCTGCTGTGTGTGCTCAGCTGATTCCTGGGCAGTGGTGTTGTTCAGGTTGTATAATTTCCCTTTACCCATTTTATTTCCTTTCCCTTAATCCTACTGATCCTGTTTGTGTGTTTTTTTTTAAAGTTTGTTCTTGTTAAATAAATCCTGCTCTGTTTTGAGGGAGGCTGCCTGTCTCCTTCCTTGCCCCAATATTGCGGCGAGCCACTTAGCTAACACTCCCCAATTAAAAATTGGTCCCCACAATAGCAAAATCACAGATTAAGATTAATGTTTTTTTTCATGAAAACCAAGTACACAGTAGCAAAAATATGGCATGCAATTCGAGATGAAACTTAAAATAAATGATATCACTATCATTAAGCATTTTTTTTTTTTTGCATGGATCAACCATACTGGGGACTCATCCATGATGAGTCCTAGAATTTAGGAAGTTGGCCATCATTAAAATAGTCAACATTATACAACATAAGTTGGAAATGTCTAGGCTATGAATGGGATGTTTTTCTCCCATAATGATCATAGAATTTCAATTGTCAGATTAAAATTTGTCTCAATTTTGTAGAAGCTTATGATAGACTTCCTTAGTAAGTTTTTATTTGAAAGATCTCTAAGGAAAGGGCTATAGGCTTTTGTCTCTCTTATTCTTTTGAGGATTGAGGCTAGTACGAGAAGCTAGAAGGCCTTTTAAAGTGAATTAAAATAAACATGATCCTTTTTCATTTCTCTGAGCTACACTATACTGCCATTTATAATTCATCATTCAGAATTATCTGAGGAAATTTACCATATTTCCCATCTTGTCATTTCATTCTGTCTGCTTCTCACAGAAAGCTGAATTAATACACATGTAGAAAAGAGTGACCTAGGATTTTCAAGGAAATAAACAAATAGATGCCAAATGGCAAAAATTTAAAGAAAGAATGCGGGACATGGATAGAGCAAAAAGACATTGGACTAGAGGCTAATAGTCATGCTAGTATCACTTTGTGCTTAGTCATTTATTCCTTCTACTCCCACCTATTCCCAAACAATATCCCATTTTCTTTCTATGAAATGAGTTCCTCAAGCCAACAGAAAAACAGTAAAAACTGGAAAACTGGACATCATCATCTAATTTCTTTAAATGTTTGTGTGGATCTATGATTTTGTAAGCATAAATAATCAGACAGGCTTGACATAATCACTGAACACTTTCCCATCCTGAGAAATTCTTGCTTGTTTCTTTTCATAGAGAACTAAGTCAGACTGATGAAACATTTTCTTTATTTTCTTCCTAACTTGGGTATACAAATACAGAGCTTGGGTTGAATATCTGTTGTCTCTCAATCTTCTCACATGACTGTCACTCTGGGATTTTTTGTTTGTTTTTAATAGTCATGCATTTACTGGATATCTTCTTTCATGAAAACCACTAATTATAATATGCCCCAGCTTCCTTATGGCATTCATGTATTCATCCATTGTCCTTTGATTCTACAAAGATTATGGTTCTCTATCATTGGTAACCACATTACATCATTAGGAGAATTGGGCTTGGAGGTTAGAAAACAGTTTGGATAATTGAAAGTACTAAGAGTTTACAATATGCTTTTCAGCTAAATATGTTCCTGTTGTTAAATTTTGCATCAAGGTTACTGTTATCTTTTAGTGCCCATCTAGGATATGTATTTGAGATCATAGTGGGCAGAAAATTAAAATGCCAGGAAAAAGGAAATTAGAAGTAATTACAATGTAGTTAAGAAAGGGATCTTCTACAATGAGGCAGCACTAATACTACTGATATTACTACTGATAAGTAGTAGTAGCAAGTATTTCAATAGTGCTTTAAGATTTTCGAAGTGTTTTATAAATATATGTCATTTAATCCTGACAGCAATCCTGTGATGAAAGTGTGATTTTTTATCCAATTTTACAGAAAAGGAAACAAAGGCAGGTGGCATTTAATAACTTGCCTTGGGTCATACAGCTAGTATATGTCTGAAATCACTTCTGAATTGAGGTCTTCTTGACCTCAGGTCTAGCACTGTATCCTCTACAGGACCATGCTACCGACAGCATACAACATGTAATATGTATAGATACTTGGTCCATCACTTAACCTCACTTTAAAAGTAAAAAGTCATAAATCAGTAGCACTTCAAACTGTGAAGTGGATCAGAGGTGTTAGAATAAAGCAAGGACCAATGAAAAGTCAACCCAGATAGAAGGGATATAAAGTTCTTTGCAGCTTTCTGTATTTGCATTCTTTCTCTTTTTCTGGATTTTCAGCATCAGCTCTCACTTCTGATAGCTAAGAACCTATAGCTCAAAGTCAAACTGGACCATAAGGTAACAAAAGCAAAGTTGTGGTTAGAGCTGCCCTTCGAAATCATCTCTTTCTTTTTGTCTTCTTTTTCAAAACTCTTTTAACTGCCCTTTGCCACTGTTTCCTCTTATTCTCTCAGTTGCACGGTCACATGATTTGTGGTCAGAAACCCATTTTAACTTTAGATTTAGTCATAAAACCTGACCGTTGTAAATATTACATGGATCCCACTTTCTCAAATTGAAAAGGAACTGAGTAACACTGTAAGGAAACTTTTAACCTCCTTCCATCATGGTTTTTTTTTTTTCTATCTGGACTAGAGAATGTGAAACATCTATTTATTCTACACCCCCCCCCCTTCTTTCCTTTGCACAACATATTACAGACTAAACTGTACCAGGTCTCTGTATATTAAAAAAATGAATGTTCATAAGAGTTTATAACTTTCCTTAGATTGAAACAGATTTCAGTAGGCAGGATTGTGGGACTTAAAATTGTATAGAAAATGTTGGCTCAAGGGTAGAAAAAATCTCAATAAAATTTGGAAGATGCAAATACAAACTGATCAAGATATATGAAAGTGGTTCACTGAGTTCTTGTGCCTCTGGATCAATTTGCATTGGTGTCTTTCAAATTTCATCTTGAAATCTTTCTATCCTTCTTGAGTCAACTATATATATCACACACATATACATATGTAAGAGATTTACTTTATAAAAGTTGTTCACTGAGTCCTCATACAACCATATATATATATATATACACACAAACACACATATATACACATAGCCTACACACATATATAGGAGGTATCACTGTGGGTATATGCATGTATGTGTATATGTATGTATACATGTATATATGCACATATACATTATTCCATATTTATATCATATATTATATTACAGCACATATTTTATTACACAATACATTATATTTATGTGTTATTATTTTACATATTTATATAATATGATAATGTAACATGAATGTGAAATAATATATGTACATATGTTTTCATGTGTATATATGCATATATGTGTGTGTATGTATATGTATATATATTTATGTGTGTGTGTGTGTGTGTGTGTGTGTGTGTGTGGTTCATCTGTGGTATACCTGATCTTATTACCAATTATTATTCAAATCCATTGAGGAATGGGACAATTTTGCTTCTGTTTCTTGACCAGGAACCTTTTGATTCTGAATGCTTTATGAGAGGACATGATAATGAGATGACAGCCGAGCTTCTGCCATGATGGCTGGACAGGCGAAAAAAAAGCTATTTGAGGTATAGACATAGTAGTGGTATAATTGAGTCAAAGGGTGTACACCGCTTGGTACATCATTCTAAATGTGCATCATTCTGTGCATCATTCTAAATTGCTTTCCAGAATGTCTAGACCAATCCATGGCTCCACTAATAGTGCATTGTAGAACCTGTTTGGCTGCATTCTAACAAACATCATCATTTTCTCTTTTGTCACCTTTGCCATTCTGATAGGTATGAGTTAGAACCTCAAAGTTGATTTAATTTACTATATTTCAACAATTAGGGGAGATATTTCAATTTCTGATAATACTGGATACTCAGTAGCTTTTAATTATTTTTACAATTTTTTTTCAAATGTAACCAAAAATGTTTTACTTCTGTATGAATACCATGAAATTATTGAGATCCATGAATGGAATTGAAGGACCCTCCATGGGTGACATAAACATGAACTCAGCCCACAATATACTGACAAAAATTTATAAATAAATGGCTGTCATACATCTTTGTGAAAACAGGTTTATGATGTTAATTCAGAACAAAGTCCTTGCCACTGGAAATTATAGAAGGGTTATGTTTAAGAAACCTGGCCTTTTTGATCAATGTAGATTATACACAGAATGGATTTACACTGTGTAATGTAACTTTCATTGGACATTGTAAAATTGTAACACCTTCGGAGTACCTAGCATACTATCATCTGTCAAAAATAAATACTTCAGAAGTTTTCTATCTTTCATGAACTGATATAAGACCAATACTGGCATTAAAAATTAATACTTCAAAATATCCCAAAAAACTAAATGAATAACTTTATTGGCATTGAGCTATTAAAAGAAACTGAACTATTTCCTACAATTATCTAGACATAGTATAAGTCTATTAAAAAAAATTGTTGTTGTTGTTTGTCCTTTCTTGTGGAAAAGAACCATGGCATCAGGTGGATATCATGACTTGCACTGAATTGGATTTAAGTGAGGGAGGGCTGTGTAAGGTAACCAACCTCACTCCTCCAGAGCCATCTGGGCCCAGTGGCAAGATATATACCAGGATGATTAGACATGACAGCTATATGACACAGTGGATGGAGCACTGGCTTTGGCATCAAGAAGACCTGAATTCAACTCTCACCTCAGACACTTACTAGCTGAGAAAGTCACTTTAACCTCAATTGCCTCAATTATATTTTAATAAATGTTGCCATATGAATTGCTTATAATATCCAAGGTATATAGAATGAAAATATTTCAAAATATAGTTTTTTGCTTTTTTTTAGGATAAATAAGGTCTTTAATCGGGGCAGAGGAACTATAGCTCATGGTATCCCAAAGCTCCCGAAGGTAGGAATACCCAAAGATGGGAACAGAGGACAAGGTTTTTATGTGGTTACAGAACAAAAAGGGAACCAAAAGATTGCTACTTAATGTAAATGAACCTTTAACAAAAGAAATAATAGAACTGCTCCTAAATTAAGTATAGGCCTTAATGACTCTGAATAGAAACTAGTTAATGTAGATGGACTCTTTTACATAATAACATAAAGTCCAGGGAGGAAAGTGGGGAACATTGGGAGGGGATAAGTTACTTGGGAGAAGGTCCATAAATCCATCAAGAGTCTGGAAATGACAAAGATTGGTTAGTCCCAGGCAATTCATTTGTCTGGGAAAGAGGGGCCTGGGTGGGGAATCAGTTCTCAGTAAATTTAGTAGTTCTCATTCCCTCCTCTTGGTCAAGACGAATTCCAGAATTCATCAATGACCAAAAATAGTGTTGGGGCATGAAATAGGATTCTCAGGCCATGTCCAGGCATCTTGGGGCAGTAGTCTACACTGATGTTGTTTGCTTCTTTTTTCCTGGTCAGACAAAGCTTGGTTCTGGCCATCCATTCAGGGGTCAGAGTCTTCTTCAGATGTGATAAGTGGATCCAGCTGTCAATTTCTTTTAGCCAAGGGGTTGGTCAGCAGCACTTGGTAGGAAATCCTTTTCCAATAGACCCAGTCTCCAGGTTCCAACTGTATTTTAGACTGAATTAAGGTTGAGCCTCTCGAAAATGACTGCTATCCATGTAAAAATATTCATTAGTTTTCATTTTGCTAATTCACAAGCTCGAGTCAGGGTTTCAAATTCAGCCTGTGGTACCAGGCCAGGCCTCCAAATTTGAATCCAGACTGGAACACAAAAGATCACAAAAGATTCCTGCTGGTGCTGAGCATTAGGAGGTCAAAAACGGTGGCTGGCTGGACATGGAGTCTTCAAATCCCAGAAAGAGCCTCCATATGTTAACCTGGAAATTAAGCAAACAATCAATATAGGAGAATTAAGGTCTTTAATCAGGGCAGAGGAACTAAAGCTCATGGTATCGCAAAGCTCGGAAGTTAGGAATACCCAAAGATGGGAACCTAAAATATAGACTTTTAATATTAAGTATCAAAATAATGTTGGAACACAGAGTTATATATCATTTGTATTATCTTGTCTGCTACTATATTTATATTCCAGATGCTTTGCTTGAGTATATAAAGGATGAGCTTATATATTAATATTTTAATCCAAGGGAAAAAATAAGTTATTTCATTTACCTATTCAATAATTTTTAGAATATTAAAGGTGAAATAATAATAATAATATCAGGAAAGTGATCTGTTCTTATACCAGTTCCATCTGAAATGTATTGAAAAGGTGAGGATGAAATCATAATGATGATTAAAAGAAATAAACATTCACGTTAATGGATTTGTTGAATGTAACTGAAAGGATTTTACCTCCATATAGAGCCTATGAATTGGCTAAAATCTGAGGGTGAAATCTCAAGGCCCTCCATAGATAACATCCACATGAGCTGAAATAATAACATGTTTATAAGGAAGCATGAATAAAAGTGACTGAGTCATTCATAGTTATTTGTAAAAGCAGAGATGTTTATGACAGCTATTTGGGATCAGGCCATCACCAACAGAAATTTCAAAAGAGATATCAGGGATGCCAGATGTATCGACAACTACAGATTGTGTAGAGAAATGGTAGAAACTGTACCACAATCACATATCCTAGAAATTTAAAACCTACTGATTGCATAGAAAGACATACCAGGTGCCCAGAATTATACATCCAAAATTCACTAATGTTCATAAACTAAGAGATGATATCCCAAAATATAGATCCAACACTATTCTTGAGAGTTCAATATATAATTTTTTTTTTATCACAGATACTGATTAACCCTGTTTCCCTTAGTTCCTCATCTGTAAAATGAGCTGGAGAAGAAAATGGCTGTCCTCTCCAATGTCTTTGCCAAGAAAACCCCAAATGGGATCACAAAGAGTTGGACACAACTGAAACAACTCAACAACAGGGTTCCTTGGATATAATTTTGATTCATAGAATTTTGAGAATAGCATTTCGAATAGAAATCACTATGCTAAATACATATGGTACTAAAATTATATGGAATGCAAAGCTTTCTCATTATAACACATATTTCTCATTTGAACTTTTCAACAACCTTGAGAAGTAGAAGCTACAATAACTATTATCTAAATAATTTCAATATGGATACAAATCTAAAGAGTTAAAGAGACTTATTTATACTAAACTAGTTTGTAAACATTGGTATTAGCATTGAAATCCCCCTCTTCCTGATTCTAAATTCAGCATGCTAACCATGATAGCACTCCTTTAAGGAAAATAATGTTAAATATGAATAGAAGACACTAGGTTCTAAAATTTTATTTGAAGACCAGGAAAGAGACCAGGGAGTTATTTAGAGCAATAATACAGGTATGCTGGCCCAAATTATTTCTAAGGCTAAAAAGGTTACCACAATTCTGGTAACACCAAAATTGTGTTAAAACAAAATGAAGTACCATTTTATCTTCTAACAAAACTATACTTCTTCAAAAATGGCAGTGCTATTTGAAATTCTGGTTGTTTCATCTCAAGAAAAACTAAATAAAATAGCAAAAGAAAGTTAAAATAAATAAGTTTTAGGGGGCGGTTAGGTGGTGTAGTGGATAAAGTAACAGCCCTGGATTCAGGAGTACCTGAGTTCAAAGCTGGCCTCAGACACTTAACGCTTACTAGCTGTGTGATGCTGAGCAAGTCACTTAACCCCCATTGCCCCGCAAAAAAATAAAATAAAATAAAATAAATAAATGTCTTGATTTTCTATACTATACCACAGAAACATTTTTTTCCTCTGGATGATCAATTCACCCCTACAGTTATAGCATAGCATGTAAACAACATAAATAAAAGGAGTACAAAATTGAATACTTTATAATAATAATGATCATGGTTAGCTCTGAAAAATAAATGGAAATGCACTGTCCTGCCTTCATAGAGAAGTAGGGGACAAAGGGTATGGGACACAGCATATAATGTTAGATTTGTGAAGTCTTGGAAAGTTTTTGTGGAATTATTTTTCCTTTTTATTTTTTCTTTGTTTTAAGTGATTGCTCTTCAGGTAAGGAAATAGGAGAGATATATGTGGGAAGGAAAGTCCCTGCTGCAATAAACAAAAGCTCTGTCTTTTTCTATCTCTGTTTCTCTGTCTCTGTCTTTGTCTCTGCGTAAATATATATGCATGTGTATATGTATACACATATGTACTGTTAAGGGCTAAAATTCTAGCTAAACTGTCTAAAATATCTAATGAGTGGTCGCCAATAAATTATAAGCTTTAGCAAGAGTTAGACTTTTAAGCATTTATTAAGGAGAATAAGAATTTGGTAAAGAGAGAGAGAAAGGCCTAGATTCCTATCTATTAAAGGGAGAGCACATTTCTAGCTCCCTTCTCCGCCAGCGTCCTCAGGAAAGAGCCCCAGAGTCAGCGCCAGTCTCTTCCTTCCTCCTCCCACTAGTCCGCGTCACTTCCTCCCAAAGAAAAGACTCCTGGTCTTGCCCTCAAAGACCTTCGCTTCATGGGCAGAACTCTTCTACAGTAAGTATCCAGCAGGTGCCGTCATTCCAATCGTTACAGTACTGCAATATATATAATACAATAAAAAGAGTGTTTGAGTTGTATTCAGTTCTGAATTCAAACCTTAGCTGTACTGCTTACTATTAGGAAGCCCACAGACAAATCACTTTATCAGGGTTTTCAGTTTCTTTGTCTGTAAAAGTTGGACTAAGTGATCTCTCTTGTGCCTTCCAACTATCAGTGTGTAACCCTAGAGGCAGCTAAGTTGTGTAGTGCATATAATACTGAACTTGAAGGCAGAAAGTCTAGTCTTTGAATTGTATCTCAGACACTTGTGAGCTTTGTGACTCTGCATAAATCATTTATTTAAGTTTTAATGTCCTCATCTATTAAATGGGGTGTTGGAAAGATTAAGTTGAATAACTTGTATAAAGTGTTTTGCAAAATTTAAATCAATATAAATGCTATGTGTTATGAAAAGGATTAAAGTCATTACTGCACAGAATACCACCATTCAGCTCTTTAATATATGGTCCTATAGGAAGCTTTAGAAAAACCCAGAATCCAGGTCCCCAGGTTCAAATAGATTTCTCCTAAATCGGCTTGGACAATAGACTTTATTCTTCATTATCTTTGTTCTTAATCAAAAGTAGAAATGCAAATACTGAGGATGTATCTTACAAGAAAGAGAAATGAAATAAATATTGGCAGAAAAGGGCTGAAAGAACAAGATTTTCAAAACATTTCTGCATGGTCTGCAACAACTGTGCTGGATAGTTTTATTTGTAAGGATAGGAGGAAAATAGGCTTCAAAGTCAAAAATCAATGGCTCATGATGATCTAATGACTCCTATAAATAGATTTACACAAGACAGAGACAAAATTGAAACTAATGCCTCAACATCTAACAATTAGGTTTGATTTTACATAATATCTTATCATCTCTGATCTTAAGAGACAATTGAGATCTATTCAATTTTATAGGGAACATAGAGGGTGATTCCGAAATTTTCATCAAATATGAGAATATTAGTTTTAAGAATTACTCCTGGGGCGGCTGGGTGGTGCAGTGGATAAAGCACCGGCCCTGGATTCAGGAGTACCTGGGTTCAAATCCAGTCTCAGACACTTGACACTTACTAGCTGGGTGACCCTGGGCAAGTCACTTAACTCCCATTGCCCCGCGCAAAAAAAAAAAAAAAAAAAAAAAAAAAAAAAAGAATTACTCCTCCCTGTCACTACCATGAGCACTTTGAAACTTTAAAAACTTAATTTAGGGGGACATAAAATGAAACACTATACAATGATATTCTCATGTAATTTCTTAATACACATTGTTATTTAGGCTGAGAATGTTTAAGTATTGATATAAACCAATGTAAGATGATTTCTTGGTCGTTCATGTTGACTAAGAATAATTGGGTAAGAAGATATGTACCTAAACTTTGAAGAAGAAATCATGGAGAGAATAGCCATGAGCTCCCATAGAATATTTGTTTGTGTTGCTCTCAGAAACTGACTACTGAGCAGTATTGTCCATTGGTCACATCAGATATAAGCATGCCCAAATCCTATGTAGCAGTGTCCTGGAAAAAAACAAACAAACAAACAAACAACAACAAACATTAAAAGTCAAGGTTCACATGAACTTTGGATGCAATCTATGGTGAACAATGAGGCTTTCTGTTTAGCACTGTGCAGAATAAAATGTCAGTTTCAATTTCTGGAGTACATGCATTCTCATACACAATATCATCACACTCATCTTGCCACTCAAAGCAGTTTTTCATCTTTTTTAAAGTAATGAAATGTGATAGGACACAGAGATCATATAACTGAGAAACCTGCACAGCCAGGGCTCATTTCAGAGACATTTCCTCCCTCTGATTTAATGACAGTGCCAAAGGTGGCAAAGAATGCCCTCTAATTTCAGGACGAGAAATGTTCATTGGTGTTTCTTCTGTGGTTTCTTCATCATATTGAATTTAAGTGGAGGGAAAGATTCCTGTTGCTACAGAAGCTACTAGGGCTCACAAAAGAAAAAAAATATATCAATCCAATTCCAACATGCTGCTACTTCCTTTGGAAATCATCTGTAGAATAACTGGGTAAGCAGCAGAGTCCAAAGCAAAAAAATAAAAAGGAGGGGCTAGTTCGAGAGATCCCTTGCTTTTGCTGGTTAGGCACTAAACAATATTACATTATCCATCTTAAATAAACTTGGGGAGGAAGTTAGAAGGGGCATGTTGTTATTACATATTTTGGCATGAATGGGTGAGAGCAGTGTGATTTAGGAATATAGACAGTTATGCTGAATTATGGTTACAAAAATAAAAGATCTTAATATTTGGGAAGAAAGAAAAACAGCGTGTAAAATATTTTTATTTAATTACTTCAGTGAATAATTTTACACATATATGTATACATGTATATATGTGTATATACATGTAAACACAAACCCACACACTTATTTGAGTCTAATGTAGGAATCTAAGGCAGGAAGCGGGAGGGGGGGAAGAAATTTACATGATAATTGTATTTTATGTTGGAAAGGAAGAGCAAGCTTTGCATAGTAGATTTGTAGTTTCATGTCCTATCATCTTTTTTTTTATTCTATGGTATGGAAATGCTTGTTTTATTCCATGAATTAAATATATATATATATATATATATTTTTTTTTTTAAATCAATCTTAAAAGAGGGAGACTATATATGTGGACTATTGCATATGCTCATTTACTATATTACTTGCTTCTGCATAACTTATAACGGCCTTCTCCATCCGTGTAAGCATGAGAGATTTCTGCATTTTGAAAGAATATAGCATTTTAATAAGATAATTGAAACCTAAATTGTTTCCCAGGTCACAAAACTTCTTTTTAATCCAATACCTTTGCTGAGTTTAAACAAAGGGAATTATTTTCCCCCTATAATTCCACTCCTAAGTTCTTTCTGAAATCCATGGCAAAAAGGGACTAAAGTGTGCTTAATGTGAAACCACTCCGTATCATTTTTCCTAGATGTCTGTGTTATCCTCATTTTAACCCTTCCCATCCAGAAAATGATGGAGTCAAAAAGCATGAAGCCCACCTTGTATTTAACTGCTGGGTCAGCTAAGGGTAGCATTTTCTCCTCCCATCAACTCTCTTTCTTTTGTCTCTCCCTGTATTTCCTGAAAGAGCAAAGTTCTTAGCCCCAAAGTCCACTAAGTTAGAGTTGATATTTATGAGTTCTATCTATGAAGAAAAGATGAAATCCATTTAAACATTCTCCCTCTCTCTTTGTGTATGTGTCTCATTTGTATAATATAACAGGTAATTAGTAAAAGCAGAATAAGTAAATGCTAAAGGCTAGTTTGATATTCACTTTAGTGAATTTTTAAATTATTAAAACCAGAGAAGGTATGGTTCCAGCATCTGTGTCCAAAGGAGTTATATCACCTTGAATCTCTCCCTAATAAACATTTATTAAGTGCCCACTGTGTGCCAAGCACTGCACTAAGTGCTTTACAAATATCATCTAATTCGATCCTTACATCAACCCTGGGAGGAAAGTGTTATTATTACCACCATTTCACCTTTGAGGAAACTGATGTAAATAGAGGTTAAATAAATTGCCCATGGTTACACAGCTAGTAAATGGCTAAGATCATATGTGAACTCAATGTTTTTAGGGGTTTTTGCTCTGTTTTTTCTTTGCCTACTTCTCTATCTACTGGCCCACCTAGCTGCCCATGGTCTACGTGTTTGTTTGTTTTAAATGGAACATGACATGCACTTATCTGATATCACCCGATTGTGTTTATGTGAAAATACTATCAGAATTTAAAAACCATAGCTATAGCAAGAAAGGGCGTTAATGGATTGCTTGATATAGGAAACAGGGAGGTAAAGATGTGAGAGTAGTTAAAGTCATAACCTTTGCCAGGATTCTAGGACTCACAATGTAAAGGAAATGAACATTAGTGGGGCAGCCACTCCCCTTAGTTCATAGCCTCAAATACTGACATCTCAACTTTCTATCCCCACCATATTTCTCAGCCCTATATCTCCCCAAATTGAAGTCCCCATTGGGAATGCCTCATAATCTTGTTTGGGGGGATGCTTACCTAAAAAGGTCATCAAATACCCATTAAGGATCCTTCCACTTTTTCAGCATGAGGGGCTGAGACAGACTAGATAAAGAGGGCATCTGAAAAAAGGAAAAGATGGATGGATGGATGGATGGATGGATGGATGGATGGATGGATGGATGGATGGATGTGGGTGGATGTGTGGATGTGTATGTATGTATGTATAGTCATAATCCACATCAGAACAAAAGAGCAATATTGTGATTACTCTAATCAGTGTACTCTATCAGCACTCCTAAAGCTATTCATTTATGTCCACAGAGAAGAGTTCAAAATTAGTATTAAATGACCTTCAAATAGTTCTGAGAGTTCTTTCCCAATGAATGAGAAATGACTATTTTTTGAGGGGGTGGGGGAATAGTGTAGAGAAAGAAGATTCTTTTAAATACACTACTTCTGAATACATGTGTCTTTCATTTAAAATTATGTGTTCATCTAAATGATAAAGAACTTTTAAGTCAAGGTGAAATGGTCAAACTCTTCATCTTTTAACAAACATAGTGAATTAATAATTTGGATAAAGCCTCGGTTCTGTCCAGGAAATTTTCTACTCAGAAGAAATGATTTCAGTGTTACTTTGGGACCAATTCTGCCAAATATATTTAAGAAACTAATTATATGTCAATAGAGCCATGATGACAACCCCCCCCCCGCCCCACAAAAAGCAAAGACCTCAACTTCTCTGTGTTTCCTCATTTCTGGGAGTGTTGTTATTTTTTAATGCTATGTTATTGATGGTAAAAAGCATGGCATAGTAAATAACAGGCTGAAGTCATTGTGAGGAAGATGGTACTCTGGCATGTGCTAGCTTTGTGACCATGGGCAAAACATTTAATTTCCCAAGCCACTCCCAAAAAATACCCTCAGAAAATTCTAAGTTAAACAAGATGCCCTGATTTGCATTGGATAAGTAACCCCATCAGTTCAGTTGCCAAGTCTTTTTGATTCTATCTCCATAATTCTTCTCACCTTTCACCTGAACTGTTGAATTAGCCTCCTAATTGGTCCTCCACATAACTGCCCAGTTGATATTTCTAAAGCACAGTTCTGTTGATGTCACTCCACTCTCAAAAAACAAAACAGAACTAAACAACAACAACAAACAAACATTGCCTTCAGAATAAACTGCTCTTCACAATCTGGCTGAGACCTATTTTTTTTCCTGATTGATTTCCAATTATTTTACTTCTTTCACTTTCTTCCAGTCAAGCTGGCCTGTTGACTATTTCCTGTAAATGGCAGTTCATCTCACACCAACCACCAAATTTTGGAATTTGCACTGAATATGCCCATTTCCTTTTCCTCTAAGAACTCCCAGATTTAGTTCTAGTTCTCCTTTCTATTAGCTAAACCCTTTTCTTCTGATTTTCTGAGGTTCTGTGCTTCTCATCAAATTCTAGGTATTCACTTTGTATATATTTTGTTTTGAATTATTTATTATTATGTTGTTTTCTCACAATTAGCTTCTTGAGGACAGGGACTCTGTTCTTTTTTGTCTCTGCATCCTCTGATCCTTAAGTATTGTAAGCATTTACTAAATGCTTGTCAAATGAAATGATTGAATTATGTAAACTTTCATACAAATATATGCTATTATTACTGCTCTTAGACCCAGCATCAATTAAGTATTAGAGGTTCTTTCCTCATTCTTCTCCCTTCATGAAGAAAGATGACTTCTGGGTATCTAATCTTCAATTAGATATTTGCTTTTATACCATAGACTGGATATTATATGTCTATTTTCTGAAAGTGACTTTCTTTTTGAATAAGGAGTTTTTTACATGGACTTTCCAATTCTGTACACACATTCTAGAACCCAGATATCCTTAACAGATCAAAAGCATCCTCACAGACTGACTAGCTATAGTTGTGCAGTCATTCTTAGCACTATGACTTTAAATTTCCATTCAGGACTGGTCTTATGTTTATTCCTAGGTTCTTTTACTCTGTGCTGCTCCTAATTTCCTCCTTCCAGTCAAGAGGCCACTTAACATGACTGTCCCATGATTTTCTGCTAATTGATATAACTTCTTGAAGGCTGAAAAGTATCATTTCTGTTTGAAAATCCTCCCCTACTTGCTGTGCACCTTTGTGAAGGCATCATACACCTCCTATAAAATGGAGTCAAAATGGTCACGTACCCAGAATAGGCTTGATGTGTTGGGAAGCAAAAAGCCCTTGAAAATTATGTTTGGAGGGATGAACAAGAAAAGGTTAGTGCAGCTCCCATTCATGCCTTACTCACCCCTACCCCAAACACTTAACTTGTTATTGTCAAGAAGAGAGTATAGCGGGCAGCTAGGTGGTGCAGTGGATAAAGCACCAGCCCTGGATTCAGGAGGATCTGAGTTCAAATCCAACCTCAGACACTTGACACCTGACACTTATTAGCTGTGTGACCTGGGCAAGTCACTTAACCCTCATTGCTGCACCAAAAGAGAGAGAGAGAGAGAGAGAGAGAGAGAGAGAGATAGAGAGAGAGAGAGAGAGAGAAAGAAAGAAAGAGAGAGAGAAAGAGAAAGAGAGAGAGAGAGAATGCTATTATCCTTGAGACAAGTAATAGGCAGGCCTCATTTCTTGAATATGTACAAATCTACTACAGGATCATAACTTGTATATAGTTCTATTTACTAATAGTTAATTACAAGCAACATGGGAGGATCAGAGCTTAGCGGATAGATGGTCACCATGACAGGAAAACCTATGTTTAAGATCTACTCCATATATATGCATGCTGTGTGTCAACAAAACAGACAGCTGGTTAGTGAAAAAGGTACTGCCTGTGGGATCAAAGGACCAAGACTCAAGTCCTGTCTCTAATGCTAACAAGCCTACATTTGTCTTTTCCTCTTGGGGTTTTGGTTTTTTCATCTTTACAATGAAGGGGTAGGGTTGGATTAGATTGTGTGTGTGTTCCCTTCCAGCTACAAATCAATGGTCCTCTGATCTTATAACCCTTGATCCTTTCCTTAGTGCCCCAGGTCATTCAATAAGATAAGTTAGAGTTGACTTGCTGATCCCCAGCATAGAAAATGCTTCCATAAGAGGAGTTCCACATACATTGTTGAAATCAAAGAAACACTCGAAAAATTAAAAAAAAATTAAAAAGATGCATGGGGTGGGCAAAAGGGCCAATATTTTGCAAAGTCTTGAAGTGTTGAATTTGTGTGTTTTTAAAAGAAGTCCTAGTGTGAGAAGTTTCTACATCTACCTTACTCTGTAGGTAACCCCTGGAGAGTCATTTTTTTTTTTTTGAGGCATATAGATTTTAAATGACTTGCTCCAGGTCATAGAACTAGTAGATAACAGAACTGGGATTTGAAGCCTGATCTTTCTGACTCCATGTTTCAAAATCTTACCCCTCTGACACAATTCTGTTTTTTGTCATAGTGACAATCTCGAGTATGTCAGACCCACCATCAGGTGATCTGCATGTATGTAATTGAATCCTCACTCTTAGAATAAGGTAACAGGGACTTTAGCTATCATTTAGTACAACACTTTCATTTTACAAAATGAAGAAATTGATTCCCAGTTTGTTAGGAAGAAATTGATCTCAGAAATGTTAAGCAAGTAGCCAAAGGTTGCACAGCTGTTTAGTGCAAGATGCTTACCCTCGTTGACATTTTCAGAGCAAGGACTGTCTTATGTATCTTTGATTTTCCTCTAATGCTTAATACAGTTTATTGTACTTAGTGTTTTAATTTAAAAAAGTGCTAATGTCACACTAATTTTAGTTTTATGATTATAGTTGCCATACTAATGGTAGGGCTGACTAGTGGTTGGGATATTGGGCTTAGAAATAGGAATATATGGATTTCAATTCATCTCTGAAAATAACAACAAAAATAATGATACTAATTATAGAATTAATAGAGTGCTTTGAAGTTTGAATAGCATTTTACCTATGTTATCATATTTGATCCTCAAAGTAATCTTGTGAGGTAAATGCTGTTATTATCTGCATTTTAAATAGATGATGAAACTAATATTTGATAAATGAATATTTTCATTTCACCTCTATGGGCCCTGGACCTGGTATATCTGCCTTGGGTAGAGAGCATTGATGATTTGGAAATTTTAGAAAATTACAGACAAATTATATAATTCCAGTTATGCACTGTTAACCAATAATAATAATAATAATTAATAAATTAATTAATTAATTAATCCCAGAATCTTTAGACTGTGTTTTTAGTTAAATTACTGAGCTTTTCTCATTTCAGTTAGCTCATCTATCAAATGAGAGGGTTTGACTAGTTTGACTCTAAAGTCCCTTCAAGTTCTAACACACCAGCAAAATGTATGCTCCTTCAGGATTTTTTAATCTCCAGGGAATCTAATAAGAGCTGGTTAAATTGAATAGATTTGAGGTTAATATTTCTTTTAATTAATCAAAAGACCTTTTGTTTTCAAATCCAAACTGTCTAATCTGGAAATGCTTCCTTTTTACTCATAATAGTGCTCTGTATGAGTTAGGAATTTAAGAAGACAACACTGATTGATGCCTTATAGCCTACTTATTTTCACTGTCAGAACTTAGGAATCAATATCACTTGAATCTTAATGCAACCTGGATATTTTTACAAGATAGTCTTGCAATACAGAAATCCATAAAAAGAAGTATGTGCCTATAGAGAGTCATATATTACTCAAAAATAAACAGAGGAGCCAGTTAGCATAAAATCAAAGGTCAGTGAGCTATAGATTCAATGTTATCTCAAACACTGGCACCTGGGTAAGAAATCAATTGAATCCTTCATTATTGTAGTTCTGACTTTTTTATGGTATTTAGCTTCTAATTGTATATCTTTGTAACAGTTTAAATGTAACATTATATGAAAATGACATAATAAAACCTGCAATATGATAAGACACATCATAACCACTGCAGGAAAGGCTGAGGAAAGCAGAAAAATTCTGACATTAATAGTGCTGCTATCTTAGGGGCTTGGAGGACTTGAATTCAACTTAGGCAATTTCTTTTGCTTTTTTTGCGGGGGTGGGGGGGTAGTGTGAGGTAATTGGGGTTAAGTTACTTGACCAGGGTCACACAACTAGTAAGTGTCAAGTGTCTGAATCTGGATTTGAACTCAGGTCCTCCTGACTCCAGGGCCGGCGCTCTACCCACTGCGCCACCTAGATGCCCCGGCAATTTCTAATCTTTGGTGTGAGTGAAGTTTTCCCCAACCCTTAGATTTCAGTGATTTAACCACGATAGTAATCAGTATAATAGACTACAAATGTTGATTTACTCATGTTTAAGTGTTCTCTAGTCTCTTGGGTTAAGATACTATGTAAATTGCTCTCAATGCATTCTGAGTATTCTTTAGCTGCTTAAGCGAATACAGTAAGTAGAAAAGAAATTGTGTAGCATGTTCCTATTATGAACTGGTTTCTTGACCTTCACCTTTCCATTGTGGAACCAGGGCACTAAAATAGTATCTCCTAAACTCAATTAACCAATCAGTATTTGATATCTTATGCATTGAACTTCTGCAAAAAGCTCTGAGATGAACCCCAAATTGGCTAACTGCCAGGTCCTTGTTTGACCCTGTTGCCATCACTAAAGACCATGTTCATGACTTGGGCATGGTGACCATGTTAAATATTTCATTTCTGTACCATTTGCATTATGCTATGGGGAAACAATGGGAGGAGTTGGTCTAAAATTAGTAGGGTATAAATACTTTACAGCCCAGCTAAGGGTATGAAAGCAGCAAAGTGACACTACTCAGGGTCTCTCAGTTCCTACCCCTGACTGAGACAGGCTTTATTGTGAGATAGGCCCTCTCGCACTAAACCTATTTTCTATGGCTTGGAGAATTTGCTGTTTCTTTACTTCATCAGGCTTAAAAATTTTCACAGCATTGGGCAACTTAAAATCAGGAAGTTTCAAGGTGGAATATGTCCCATACAATGTGATATGTTTTGACAAAGATAGCAAAGGATCTCCATTATATGTATCCAAGTAGTTTCACACTAAGTGATCTTCATCACGAGTGGTTTGAGCCAAGAAAAGAGCAACCTGTGGTTATAAATCATATAATCTGGAATGAGTCGAGTTTTGGAAGTGGTCACTAAACCTCTAAACCTTCTGTTCTACCAACTTATTTTTCTTCTTTATGAAATAAAAGATCAAGGTGGTTATTTTCTACTAAAACTACCCTTCCTGCCACAGATTGTTTATTGATTCATAACTTTCTCCCCTGCCCCAATGTTATGGAGTGGAGATCAAAAAGAAGGTGCCTTTGCTGGCTTGAATCCCAACTCTGTGACAATTATATCTATGAAATTGTATGGACTGGGAGCATAGTGGGCTTCTGATGAAATACAGCAGCCAGTGTGGAAGAGAGATCTTTCATTTAATAAACACTCTTGAAAGTCTTGTCACTCGAGCCCATATTTATGGACATAGCTTCAATGGTTCCATTTTCTTCCAGTTCAGCTTTCATAAAACTACCTTAATCAAGTGAAATTGGACATGTGGTTCTGATGTTATAAATCTCATGACAGAATCAGTAAAAGGAGGCTCTTTTCAGGGAACATCTGAAACTGCAATGCAAAGGTATCTTGATGAAAGAAACCAGAAGGCATTGTCAATGACCCCTAAATTGGGTATTGAACTTATTATTGGCAGAGTGAATTGAGATACGGTATTACCTTAGGGATAAAATACTGCAGCCAGGATACTTCCAGGCACTATGCTATGGTACCTCCAATGGGGCTACAATACATAATTTTCCAAGGTGGTATTTAAGGCCCTCCCCAGTTGACCTTAATTTACCTTTCCAGATTTATTCCAGTCTTCTTCCTATCACTGCTTTTTTTTTTTTTTTAAATTCCAGGCATGTTGTATCTCTCTCTGTTCACACATCTCATCCCTTGCTACTCTGATGTCCTATGACTCCCCATGTTTGATGTGTACTCTGTTTATTCAACTCCTTTTCCAGATGCAGAGCTTGTAGCTTATATGAACTTGGGCATGTCACTTATCATCTCTGGATCTTAGCTGCATCATCTATAAAATGGTGAATTTAAGGCCAACCTCTTTCACAAAGACACCCATTGAAGACCAAGAAAAGCAAGTAGTTATCACCAAAGTCTTTGGCATTATCAAATGGTTGAGCATCAGAAACATATTTTATCAGTGGAAACAACATTAAGGAAGATATATTCCTATTTGCTTTGCTGCTCTATCTCAAGGATATAAAATCTTTATGTCTGATTATTCATGAGACCTCAAATATATGTTGGCTCTTTCACTAGAATGTAAATTCCTTGAGAGAACGAAGTTGTGTTTTCTATTGTCATCCTTGGCACTTAAGATATTGCTTTGTACTAAGTAGCTAATAAATGCTAATAAAATACTTAACAAATGAATAAATAATCATTCATTCATTCATGCACACATACATCTTCTATTGGTAAATTTATAGAACTCTATGTACCTATGATAAGTCTTCCTTAATCCCCCTAACAGCAAAAGACCTTTCAATTCTATCCTCACATTCCTTTTTTTTTGAGGGGGGGGGCAATGAGGGTTAAGTGACTTGCCCAGGGTCACACAGCTAGTAAGTGTCAAGTGTCTGAGGTCAGATTTGAACTCAGATCCTCCTGAATCCAGGACCAGTGCTTTATCCACTGTGCCACCTAGCTGCCCCCACACCACATTACTTTTAGCATTTTGTCTATATCCCTCCTTTGACCTCATTTGTCCCATTCCTTTTTTTGTCATTATAAGGGCCTTGAAGTTACCAATTTCACTTTCATCTTTGTGCCAACAGTGTCTTTTTCTGTGCCTTGCACATAGCAGGCATCTAAGTAAAAGCTTGTTGCTTGTTTAGTTTTGTATCTATGTCAGATTCGATAAAGATTCTGAATTATTTAAAATTGCTTTGTAAGTCTCTAATTCTCCAGTTTGACATTATACCTTGCATGATACTTTCAATTGCTCTCACCCCTGAGCAGTAGTTAACTGCACTGTTTCTCATCTACTGGGTTTTTATGGGTTTTATGGTAGGAAGAGTCATGCCAGAGAAATTCATCTGAGAGTAGAATAGGGAATATTTTGTAAAGGGAACTTGAAATGGGTATTGTTGGCTTGAAGATATTTGGAAATCAGAGAAACATTTTCCCATCTATCTTCCTAACGGCTTTATTCACACTTAAGTTTTATTTCTATAGTTTGGGTTTCATAAGAAAAGCAATATGTTTGGAACTCTGGAGTCTAGTTCTTTTTTTCCCCAGAAATAAATAGTTTTTCAAAATGCTCCTCCAGGGTTCAGAGTTTTAGGCTTCAAATAAAAGTCATTGAAGTAATTTAATAAATACAAAGTTATCCACCAATAAATCAATGAAACAAAAAAGCATCTCTACTACATGACATAAACCTAACTCATCCTGGTGTGTTTTACACTACTACAAAAGGATGTTTGAGGCAAGTCTCTTTTACCAGAAGAACTCATGAATTCTAACTCTAGAACTTGTCCATCAGTACCAAATCTCTAATAGGCAGTGAGCATGGACAATAAGGTGGGCCCCAAATTAAAAGAAGAGAGCAAATGTTAGCCTTTAGTAAATTGCTTGTGTCTTTTAATGTTTTGTCAATCTGATAGCCACTACTTCTCCTGGATCTACATCTTTCTCTTCAGTTACATGCTTGCCACCTTTACTCAGGTCATATTACCTTTCATATCATACTGATCATATTTTTAAAAAACTTTCTAATTGGTTTCTCTGCCTCTTATCTTTGTGCTCTCCAGTCTAGCCTCCTCATAGTTCCAAAATTGATACTCCTTGAGCACAACTTTACACATGTCACAAGAAGGAACGGTAAGGATACATATTAATTCTCTACTGCCATTAGTTTAAGCTCCCATTGGTCATGGTCCACTCCAATTTATTGTTACAAAGGAATATTTAATTCAAATATATATCAAGTGCACATTTGTAGGCATTTCCCAGAATACTTCCACAGCACACTTTCTTCTACACATCTCAGTCTCTTGAGGAGTAGACTTAAACCTTAATTCCTACATAGTATTGGTCCCACCAAGTTACATCCAAAAATGGCATTGATGGGGTGGCTGGATGGCGCAGTGGATGGAGCACCAGCCCTGGAGTCAGGAGTACCTGAGTTCAAATCCGGCCTCAGACACTTAACACTTGCTAGCTGTGTGACCCTGGGCAAGTCACTTGGCCCCAATTGCCTCATTAAAAAGAAAAACAAAAACAAAAACAAAAATGGCATTGATGTTGGATGAGTACTTGTCTCAATCACCAAGGGTCTGTGTACAAATGGTCACTCTTTAATCTTCAGAGCATCAATTCTGAACTGGTTAAAACATGTTTGATGGAATCCAAGACACTGAATGCCTTCATTATGTGTGGTTTTTAAAAATTTACTATGTTGTGAGACTCTTCAAAACATTCTCCTAGATAGGAAACAAACAAGTAAAGGGCATATTGAATACTTTCTGCACAAGACAAAGGCAACATTTTATTAGAAATATTTAACATGGGGCAGCTAGGTGGCACAGTGGATAAAGCACTGGCCCTGGATTCAGGGGGTCCTGAGTTCAAATTTGACCTCAGACACTTGACACTTACTAGCAGTGTGACCTTGGGCAAGTCACTTAACCCTCATTGCCCTACAAAAGAAAAAGGGGAAAAAAAGGAATATTTAACAATCTCCTTCCCTTCTTTTTCAGGCCCTCCTTGTCAAGCTATACCCCATTAGTGTGAACATTAAATTAAATATGAGGCTTATTATCTGAAGACATTAAAGGCTTTCTGTGCTTCTGTACAATGTGTAGATTTTTACAAGGATTATCAACAGGACAATAATGATCTTTTTTTCAAAATGTAGATTTTGATAATAGCACAAAGTGACTCAAAGGGTTACAGAAGACATTAAAATATCACCATAAGACTTAGTAAAGTCTAACAAAATGAATGGTTGTTCTAGTGCAACTGTAGGAAATGTAAATATACAGTAAGCAGGAAATCACCATGTTGGTCCTATCTTTAATACTGAAATGATTGAAGGGAAAAAATAACACATAGGGTTGAGGTTACTGTTTGTGTTTCTCAGGATGTTAACTCTATGTGATACTGAAAATATGTAAGGACTGAGCTGGGTATTTGGGCACCCAAACTGTGTCTAGTGGTACACTGGATAGAGTTCCAGACCTGTATTCAGGAAGACCTGAGTGCAAAATTGACTTCTAGCTGTGTGACTCTAGCCAAGTTACTTAATCCTATTTGCTTCAGTTTCCTTATGTGTACAATAAGCTGGTGAAGGAAATGACAAATCCCTCCAGTATCTGTGCCAAGGAAACCCCAAATTGGGTCACAAAAAGTCAGACTGAAGCAATTAAACAACAAAACTCTCTCTGGATTTCATATTTGCTGATAAGATTGGTTTTGGGTTATAGATCTGAATAAGATTTTTAACTCAATACTGCATGATTTCAGGAAATTTCAGTTGATACAAATAATAAGCAAGAACTTCAAATGGCTGAACAGCAAGAATTTTACAAAGTGTCTGAACAGGATATTAGTAACCCAAAGAAAGAAGCTGAATTTTTACCAAGCTTGTAACCTATAATACTCTTTTACAATATTCCTATGGAAGCTTCATTAGACATTCATAAAGGCTACATGTTGGTTAGTATGCATGTAATTTTCCCCCAGGTCCTGCCTCCAATCTCTTCTTCCAAGGCAATAATATAGTAAGTTCAGCTCCACTGAATGCAATAGGTGTGTTTCTGTGATCATTTGAGTCTTTGAAGTGCAGCCACATTATAGGAGATACTTTTCTAAGTAAAGAAGTTGCTTGCTGTTAAAGGATCCATGATCTTTTTTGACTTATGAAGTACACTGCATCCTCAGACTTAATTTCTCCTTCCATTAGTGCAAGAGCAACAAGTACTAGAGCTCTCCTAAGACTGGCAATGCAATGCAACAACCAGGCTTTTCATGATGTTTAGTTTTCAGTAGATTTACCTGGGGCAGCTAGGTACCAAAGTAGGTAGTGTGCCAGGCCTTCAAATTTAGCCTCATAAACTATATGTGTGACCCTAGGCAAGTCACTTAACTCTGTTTACCTCAGTTTCTTCATCTGTGAAATGAGCTGGAGAAGGACATGGAAAAACACCACTCCAGTATCTTTGTCAAGAAAACCCCAGCTAGGTTAAGGAAGAGTGGGACGAGACTGAACGGCAGTAAAGGTTTAGCCAGTATCAACAATCTGATTGGATACTTCTTTCTCTGCAAGGGTTGTGTTGTAAATAGCTTCACATACTTGTTTTGGTAACTCCATATTTATTGAGTTTCTCCCTAAATTTGTTTCAGGTTGCATTTCTTGGACTGAGTATATTAAGGAACCTTATGTTCTTCTAGGTTATCTCCACAAGAGCTGTGGAATTTGAGCTATGCCAATTTAATTAAAAAAAAACACTCAATAAGGTTATGAAAGGATTTCACAATTTGAATACAGAAGTGATGTGCAGAAACTAAAGTCTCCTTCACTAAAATGCACTTGAAATTCTCAGTGCTTCAAGTATGAAGTTCAGAGCAACAGGAAATGAAATGAACCTCCTAACAAGAAGCAGAATTTTTCAATGCAGTAGTATTGAGAAAAAAAGAAAAGCAATGCACTGATGTTTACCCCATCCAGGTCAGAACTCTTATAAAGTGCTCTACCAATTGCAATTCAACATTTTCTGTCCAGGTTAACTGATCTTACAGGACTTTCTTGGTTTTATTAATGAATGTCTGTAGGTTATTTACCTGGGTCGAGGTCATACTGTGCCCGGCAATTGTCTCCACTGCCCTTCAGAAATTCCATAAATGTGTGACCAAGAATACCACAGATGTGAGCAATATGTTGATTCATTGAAGACTGTGGCCGAATCATGGAGCTGGTCTGAGGTGGAGGCGGGGCAACAGGTGGTGGTAGCAGTAGCGGTGACTGCAGCAAAGGGAGCATTGGTGCTTGTTGTGGTGTGGTGGTGGCAGCAGCAGCCAAAGAATGCATTTAATAATAATAATTAAAGGAGGTTCACATGCCCTGGACAAAAGCTACTCTCTGGGTATATTTAAAAGGATTATTAAAGATAAATGGCTGAATGTCACTTTCCCTCACTAAGTTAGCTAATCCATTGGAAATCAATTTTACTCTGCATTTTACAGAGTCAGCATGTGCTGCACCTGCTTTCAATATTCTTAGTTATTTTCAATAGAGACCACATAATTCAAAAAGTCTTGTTATATAAATACTACTCCAATTTGCATTAGTCTTGGTAAATGAAAAGAACTGCCACAGTCCTCTCCCCTATTTGGACAAATTACTACTCATTAGTTCCAATCAATAGGAATCATCCTGACTGCAGGTGCTATGGGTTCAAGTCCAATAGTTGGGATTCTCTAATTATAAGGTTTATTGAGAATGGAATTGTTGAGACTACAATACATACATTGTTCTTTTTCATCAGCAGAACTTTTTAAAGGCTGAGGCTTCATTCGGTGTGTAATTTCAGATTTGTTTGGGTTTTTTTTTTGTTTGTTTGTTTGTGTTTTTGTTTTTCCCTGGGAAATGGCAGCCTCTCTTTACTGGTGGTGATTATTTATCCATCAAGTACTTCTATATTTTGAAATGATTTGAATTTTCACCCTATTCCTCATTACGAGAAGTAGCATATTGTTTTGCATAAGAACTGGTCTTGGAGCCTATCGGAGATATGGATTCAAGTCCCATTTCTGACACATAATGGCTGTGTCACTCTGAACATATCACTTAACTCTTCAGTGCCCTAAACAACTCTCCAAGATTTTAAGTTGCAGGAAACATATGGGCATGTATTGTTAGAGGAAGTTTCTAGAATCACAGACTTCCTCTCCATAATCCCTCCCTGTCACAATTGCTTCACTATACGTTTCTAGATCATCAATTGCACTCCTACTCCAAGGCTTATGCAAGTGACACCAAGTTCTTGAAGGTCTACTAATATACTAGAATTTTTCTCCCTGTGGGGCAATGAGGGTTTTGTGACTTGTGCAGGGTCACACAGCTAGTAAGTGTCAAGTGTCTGAAGCTGGATTTAAACTCAATTCAGGGCTGGTGCTTTATCCACTGTTCCACCTAGCTGCCCCCAAAATACTAGAATTTGTGAAACAACCTAAGGAGCTAGAGAAGTTTCAGGTCTACCTCAGTGATAGACTTTGTTTCCTGAGGAATAGCCTATTTAAGCATGGGGGAAAAAATCTCACTACCATAAAATAGTTCACTACATGATTAATGGCCATTTTCTAAGGAAATGATGCAATCTCTCTATCTGTAGACAAAGTATACACTTCATTAGAATTATGAATCTTTTAGGTATTGAAATAATGTTTATTTAAATAATAAATATCAAAATCAAATACAAAAGGATGCCTTTCATTTGAATTATGAGAGCATTGTCCTATTTGTGTGTGTGTGTGTGTGTGTGTGTGTGTGTGTGTGTGTATAACCCCAAGCCTATTAGGTACAGGGAAAATGTTGCCCATATTTTTAAGAAGAAGGAAAATATGTGTTTCAAGATAGAGATCTACTTGTAAACTCAATTTCAATGACATAAGACTCATCTTAATGGAAACTTGGGCATGGCCAGATTTGGAAGGACTTGAATATCAATCAAAGGTATTTGGCAATTACTATGTGGAGAATGGAAGAATTTTCAACAGCTTAGCACCATGACCAGATATGTATATTTATAGATGACTTGCCTGGCAGAGTTATGCAGCCTAGCTCAGAAGAGAAAAAACAAATTAATACATGTGGGAAGACTTGTTGGAAGTCTTTTGTTATGAGGTTAAAATGGTAGTTGTGATAGCAAGTAATCAAGTATTTGTGCTTATTGTGTTAAGTGCTGCATATTCAAAGAAAAGGAACATTATGGTCTTTGTACTCAATGAAGTTGCATCCTAGTCAGGGCAAGAATGCAAATAACTATGGATACTGAATATAAACAACAGAAATAGAAGATAATTTCAAAGGGAAGACAAGCCAGGGAAAGGAAAGGAGAATAGGTGAATGGGTGGGAGATTTCTTAGAATAGATATGTTTTTTGCTGAATTTTAAAGGAAAGCAGGAAGTGGAGGAAAGGAAAAGGGGATAAGCATTGCATGAGAGGTGAAGACTTGACAGAACTTTGTAATCAATTGCATTTATGAGGAAAGGAAACAGGAACCAGAAAAGAGAAACACCAAGGTTTTGCATGTGGAAGATTGCAGAAATCACATTTCCATTGTCAGGAAAAGCAAGTTTAAGGATAATCTCAAGAGCTTCTATAAATATGCTGAGTTTGAGGAGCTGTTACTAATATAAGCAGCTATTGATTACAGACCCATTTCAATTTCTGCAAAACATTCAACAATTTATTTTGAACTTCCTACCATACACCCTCTGTAACAATGAAATTGTCCATCTAGCTGTCCCATAAGTAACATTCTATCTTCTAGGTCTGTGCTTTTGTCTAAGTGATACCTTACCTGGATTGCCCTCCATAATTATCTCCACCTCTTAGAGCCCCTAGTTTCCTTCTAAGTTTATCTCAGGTGCCCTCTCCTATAGATACCCTCTGTTGATACCACCCAGGAAGTGCCCTCTCCTTGAAAGCCTCTTGTGTAGCCTTATATATGGTTTTTATTACTTTTATGTGTATATGTTGTATCCCCTTCAGTAGAAATTTGTCCAAAACTTAGTGCATCTGGACAGGGATGGGACTTGTGATTTCAGTGGTATTAGGAAGTCTGAATGAAGAATCACACTTAGCAAATAACCTTCTCTTTATTGTCTAGGTCTAATAGAGTTTTCCAGAACAATGATAAGTGACATACCTGTGAACATACAGCCGGCATATATGACAAGAGAGATTTAAACCCAAGTCATCATGTTTCTGAGCCTGGTTCTTTATCCAATATACCAGGACAAAAGGTCTGAAAAGTATTCCTCACAAAGACTATTTGAAGAAATGGGGAATTTTTAGTATGAAGAAGGGAGACATGTCTTAAACTCTGAAGGATGTTGTTTGTCCTTCCTTCTTGAAGGGGACCATGACTTTGGGTGATGTCATGACTCTCACTGAATTGGATTTAAGTGAAGGAGGGCTGGGCAAGGTCACCAACCTCACTCTCTCCTCCAGAGCCATCTGGATCCAGTAGAAAGATATATATATATCAGGACAACTGGAGACAGGCTCAGATTTTGAAGGGAACTGGGGATAAGTGACTTGCTAGTAAGTGTCTGAAGTAAAATTTGAACTCAGGGCCTCCTGACTTCTGGGTCAGTGCTCTATCCAATATGCCACCTAGCTGTCCCTAAATCTGAAGGATATTAGGTGGAAGAAGAAACAAGTATTTTCTGTATTTATCCAAAGAGCAGAACTACATACAGTGTATTATCAAACCATAGATTTGTATTTTATAAGATCCTGGTTAACAGATTTAAGTCTAGAATGCCACATAGAATTTCAACCCTCTCTTATTTTCCTGGTGAGGAAATTGAGGGCCAGAAATGTTAAGTAACTTACTGAAGGTCACACAAAGATGAATTGAAGCCTGGTGCTCTTTCATGTTGCCTCTTCATGTAAGAAAGAATTTTACTTTGGGGTCATTGGTAGGAATTTACTGATAGAAAATGAAAATTGCTACCTTGCCTGAGAGGATTGTGAGTTGTATATCCCAGGTTCAACCCTCCCACAGGAAACAGTCTATACTCCACACAGTGGACAAATGCCCAATCACAAGTTATGCACGATTGGTGCCATTCAATGACAGGAACCAGGAGGTATCTAATATATTCCTTGGCCTGAAGAAGTTCCTCAAGCAACCAATAATTTTGCTCAAAGGCAAAGATAAGGGGAATCCTGGGCCTCACAAAAGGACAGGGATACAGGCAGCATAACCAGGACTTTTTCATTGTGTTAGAGAAGGGATTGGGGATCATCAATGGACTGAGTAAAACTAAAATGATATGAAATTACCTGAATTATCTCCCAGCTAATTCATTCCCTATTTCTTTTATTTGGAAGAGGGAGAATGAGTTTGTAGGTTATGTCCACAAGGCCAACCCACCCTTAGGAAGTGAGACAGTCCATATGACATAACTGGAGTTCCAAGGAATCTTGGAGGAGAATATATGCATCACATATTTACTATCTACTGCTAGAACCTGGAGTTGAATGCTCAGGACATTGTATTTTTGGTGACCACACATGGATCCATGGATATTACAATGCATTTTTATTCTGGTTTATCCAAAAAGCTACTAAACCTTCCATTTTTTGGAAATATTTGACATCTTCTGCAGTAGGTCCAGCTTCAGCTCATGAGTGAAAGCTGAAACTCCCCTCCATCTTCCCCATTAGACACCCCAAAATGAACTTTCTGTTTTTGGAGCTGCTTAGTTATGAATTAGGCTGACTCTTTAAACAGCAAGTTGTCTGTCACTGCTGATACTTAAATACAGTCGACATGACAATCCTTGAGGGATGTTATAAAAGGCAATCCTGCATTTAGGTGGGAGGTAGGACTAAATTATTTCTAAGTTCCCTTCCAAGGTCTAGATCCTATGATTTTCACTTGGCAGAACAGTCACTGAGTGACTTTCCTGGGACAAAATCCTCATTAGCCTTAACTTCTCTTTAGTCACTGTTGTCAGAACTCCTTTAGCACCTACTGCTTGTTGCTCTCTGAGGTTATAGCACTCATTAATGAGAAATGATTAGAAAAGGAATTTAGAAGAAGCTCCATCCTTGTTTCTACCTCTTTGTGTTCCTAGCTCCTTTCAAAGAAATTAGTCATTAGTTGACACACATTTATTAGGAAATTAATATGTGCCCAGTACTCTTCTTATCTCTGAGAAGACAAATAAAGGAGAATGCATAGAACCTTCCTTCAAGGAGTTCATTTTCTTTTCTTTTTTAATTGAAAATATTTGTATTTCCTTTATTAAATATTTCTCAATTACATGTAAATATTAATATTCATTTAAAAAATGAATTCCATAGTCTCTCCCTCTCCCACTCCTTTTCTATTCTTTAAAAAGGCAAACAATAAAATATTTATTAGACATGTGAAATCATGTAAAATAAATTTCTATATTACTTATGTTGCAAAAGAAAATAGATATACAAAAAGAATAATATAGGAAAATTTAAAACTTGCTTTTATCTGTAATCATGGCTCAACAATTGTTTGTCCAGTGTTCAATATCATATTTTATCATGGATCTTTTGTAATTGTCTTTGATCATTGATCAGCAGCTTCTTTCATAATTGATCATCTTTACAAGCTTTCTGTTACTGTGTATGATGATCTCTTGGTTCAGATCACTTCACTTCATTTGAATTTATGTCTTTCTAGGTTTTTCTAAAGTCATTCTGTTTGCCATTTCTTTTTCTTTATTTCTTTTTGATTCACATTTACATTTTATTTTATTTTTCTCAATTGCATGTAAACATACCTTTTTAACATTCAGTTTTTTAAATTTTGAGTTCCAAATTTTCTCCCTCCCTGGCTTTTTATCATTTCCTATACTACCATAGTATTCTGACACAATACTATACCACAGCTTGTTCAGCCATTCCCCAATTGTGTTTGCCAACACAAAAAGAGCTGCTATAAATATTTTTACACAAATAGGTAATTTTCCCTTTTCTTTTATCTCTTTGCGATACAGACCTAGGAGTGGCATAGTTGGGCATAGGTTATACAAAGTATAATAGCCTTTTTGACAGAGTTCCTAATTCTACAAAATGGTTGAACTAGTTCACAATTCAACTAACAGCAAGTTTTCTTTGATCTCTGTGAGATATAGACCTAGGAGTTATATTGCTGGTTGAAAGGGAACATACAAATTTATAGCTCTTTGGTCATAATTCCAAATTATTTTCTCCAGAATGGTGAGATTAGCAAGGAGCTCACTTTCTAATTGGGGAGACAATATACAAAAATCATTGTGTACATATAAGAGTTAAACAAGGGTAAATGGGAGGTAATCTTAGAAGGAAGACACTCGCTGGGGAGGGGAGAGGGGTGGACTAGGAAAAGTCTCTTGCAGAAAGTGGTATAAGAGTTGTGTCTTGAAGAAAGCCAGAGAAGAAATCAAGAGGCGAAAGTGAGGTAGGAGAGCATTCAAGGGATGTGGGACAACCCATGAAAAAGCATGGAGGCAGGCAGCTAGGTGGCACAGTGGATAAAGCACTGGTCTGGAATTCAGAAGGACCTAAGCTCAAACCCAGCCTCAGACATTTGACACTGACTAGCTGTGTGACCCTGGGCAAGTCACTTAACCCTCATTGCCCTATCCCCCCCCCCAAAAAAAAAAAACAAAGAAAGCATGGAGGCAAGAGATAAAATGTCATGTTGTAAGGAGCTAAAATTCTAGCTATGATGTCTAAAATCTACTGAGTGGTCGCCTTAAATTAGAAAACGTATTGCACCAATCTTTGGGCATTAAGTATTTATTAAAGTATATTTGGGATTAATAAAGAGAAACATGTGGATCAAGTATGAAATTTGCTTGCTCTCCCTATTCTGCCTATCTCTTGCTGCCTCTCTTTCTCCAAGCTGAAGTCTCCCACCAAAAGGCCTCTCTTCCTGGGGGACAAGGCTGTCCACACACACAGCTCCAAACTAATTGGCTGGTAGCTCTGATTGACAGGTCCCACAGATGGTTCTATAGATATAAATTCTGGATTGCCAGGCAACTTCCAGATGCCAGTTAACTTCCAGATGCTAAAGTAACATGGTTTCTAAATGACATGCTTTCTCCTCATGGCGGAGCTTCCCTGCTATATCTTTTCCAGCAGGGGGTGTCATTCCAATTCTCACAATGTGAAAAGAAGAGCAAAAAAGAAAATGTTGCTCTCTCATCTGAAGCATGGAGAGAAATATAAGATTTGAAAGGTAGGAAGGTGAAGGTCCTTAAAATCCAGAAAGAGGATTTTATTTTTCATTCTGATAGTAATAGGGAGCCATCGGAGCTTATATATTAGAGGGGTGACATGATATGTACTGAATTTTATGAAGATGGCTTGGAATGGGGAGATAATTTCAGCAGAGAGAGCCATCTGATGGCGATTGCTGTAGTTCAAGGAGGAAGTTATGAGGGACCTCACCAAGATGATGTCTGGGTGCAGAGAAAGGTACATATTCAAGAGCTATTGTAACATTAGCAATAATAAGATTTCTCAGTATATTGGGTTGAGTTGTGGGTGACTTCAAGGTTGGGACACCCAAGTGACTGGGAGAATATTGGTGACCTTACAAGTTTAAGAAACTTAAGAGGGGAAAGTTGAGGGGGGAAAATAAGTTCTATTTTGAACATGTTGATTATGAGATGTGAAAAATAAAACCTATTTGAGATGTCTAATAGGTAGTTGCATATGCTAGATTGAAAGTCAGGAGGTAAGTTAAAGCTAGGTAAATGAAACTGAAAATCATCCACATAGAGATAATAATATATCTCACTGAGCAGATGAGATCACCAAGCAAAATATTATAGAGGAAGAAGAGAGGACGGCTAAGGACAAACCCTTGTGGTACAACTGTAGTTATTCAGCATGACTTGGATGAAGATCTGAAATGGGGACTGAGAAATCTGATAGGTAAGAACCGAACTTGGAAGGATCAGTCATGAAAACCTGGAGAGGAGAGAGCATCTAGGAAAAGAAGATGATTGACAGCATCAAAGACTAAAGACAGTGCAAAAAAGATGAGAAGTGAGGCAAGTCTATTCAATTTGGCAATTAAGGAATAAATGGTAATGTTTGAGAGAGTAACATCAGTTGAATAATGGTCAGAAGCCAAATGTCAAAAGGATTAAAAGAGCTAGAAGAAAGTGGAGGAACCTATTATAGATGACTTTCTCAATGAGTTTAGCCCTGAAAGGCAGGATAAACACATATGCACAACCAAAGAAACACAAACAAACATACAAAACCCACATTTGTATCATCTGGAGCAAGTTAATTTACCTTTTTGTGTTTCATTTTCTCTCTGTCTCTCTTTCTCTTTGTCTCTTTCTTTTTCTCTGTCTCTGTCTCTCTGTTTCTGTCTGTCTCTTTGTCTCTGCCTCTTTCCGTCTGGCTGTCTCTTTCTCTGTCTCTGTTTCTCTCTCAAGTCTCTGTCTGTCTCTGTCTCTGTCTCTCTGTCTGTCTCTGTCTCTGTCTGTCTGTCTGTCTGTCTGTCTCTCTCTCTCTCTCTATATATATATATATATATACACATACAGATAAAGAGAGTAATAAGATTTTATTACCTACCTTACAGTGTTATTGTGATAATCAAATGAAATATTGCATGTGAACTCTGAATCACTATCTAAATGTTAGCTATTATTTTTATCTTTATTTTATTTTAGCTATGACTGATTCACAGGGCATTCATATCCAGTCCTTCTATCCATCTCCTTCGGGCACAGAATTCTTTAGTAATTGATTTTCCTTTTGCATGGTTGATGAATCTTTATTATGTGCATGAAGAATTGCTTTCAGTAGTGGAAGAAAATAGCTCAAGAAAGCTGTGACATAGTTTGATTTGCTTCTACATAGTTCTATGTTCTTACCTGATCCATTATATCCCACCTTAACTGAGATGTCAGTCCATTTCTCCTACTGGGTTAGCATAGCTAGAGAGAGAGTGATGTCCATGATCTCCATGGAACTATTCAGGAAGAAAGAAAGAATATTCCTTAACTAATAGCTAAAAGAGCAGTGTGGACACAAAAGAGGAAACATTCAGATATTGTGGCCTAGGAGACTCCTTTTTACATATTGGCCACTGCTCTTTATTTTTTCCATTATGCTATTCTCTGCTATAAGTGGAACACAAGGAATTCTCTTAGACTCCTTGAAATATTTTAATCCCCTCTAACTAGAAGCACTCTCTGGTTCTGGCTCCGTTGGGGCTTTGTATCTTTCCTATGGTACTTTCATCATTATGCTTTGTAGATTTTTTTTTTAATTTTATTTTAAGTGAGGCAATTGGGGTTAAGTGACTTGCCCAGGGTCACACAGCTAGTGTTAAGTGTCTGAGGCCGGATTTGAACTCAGGTACTCCTGACTCCAGGGCCGGTGCTCTATCCACTGTGCCACCTAGCCGCCCCTTGCTTTGTAGATTTTATATGTTTATGCCTGATACATTACACTATTCTCTCCCTAATCATCAATATCTAAGTGCATTCATCTTTACACTACTCAAAGTGGCTAGCACAGTTCTATACGCCTAGTAGAATCCCTATTCTGCATATCTTCAAATCCCAAGAGTTTTGCAAAGCAATGTTCTTATTGCTTATTTGTCTGTATGAGGGACCTTTTGAAAATTATATAAATTATATCCATGTCTTGTCTCTTTTTTTAATCAAGCTCCCCCCTTATTCCCATCGGCTAGAAAAGATCATTGTCTATCTTGTATCACTTCTTATACATAGTAAGCACTTCAAGAATTTTTGTATTTTCCACTGTATGGAGTGTGTGGTAATTAAACAATAACTATTTGATGAATGGGTGAATGGGCAAAAAAATCATTGAAAAATAGTAAATGACAATTTACTACAAATTACTACTACGAATTTACAAATTTCAGGTACTATGTGAACTATCCAAAGTAGGTTGTTCTTGCTTAAGTGTTTAGTATATGTAGAATTATATGTAGAATTACTATATGTAGAATTATGTTTTCTACCAGGTTTCCAGGTACAAAAGACACACACACACACACACACACACACACACAAAGAGACAGAGAGAGACTCACTCATGGTTTTGAAAGATTAGAATTACTTTGGTGATCTTACAACATTTAGGTATGGTAGCCATTTGTAAGGACAAAGCGTATGTCTTAGCTAGCCAATTTAATTTAGAGTTTCTGCAAAATTATCCTTGGTTGAAACCATCAGTTCCAGGAGCTTATATAAATTTATTGTGGCTATTAGGTCAAGAACAGCCTGTGAGTGTCCCAGTAACTGTTTCAATAACTTTGATTTGTTTCTGAAAAGACAATTTGGAAACACAAATTTCCCTAATGTCTTATACAGTAAAGACAAAAAAGAATAATTTATTTAGTTCTTCTACAATCTTCTTGTCACTAAAGAGTATATCCTTTTACACCACGAGATACAAGTAAACCTCTTGATTTCCAGCCTAACTTCTTGCCTTTGATGCATTTAAAGAGTGTTATATAATTGATTTGGGATTCTTTCCTCTTTCGGGGACTACCTAATTCCTTATTTGTATCTGATATGAAAGATTTTGTCAGCTCTCATGTACTCATCTCATTATGGAGGGGATTACAAATCTTGTGAGTGGGTGATAATAGGAGGAGTTAGCTAAATCACCCTTCCTCTATTTAAATATATTAGGAAACAGCTCTGTAGAATGTTACCATCTAAGCACATATGGGGAAACATGTTGGATGGAGGGGTCATTGGTAAGAGAACAACATTAGTTCAAATCCTCCCTTTGACTCTTACTTTTTATGTGATAATGCTATTTAACCTCCCTGTAGCTGTTTCCTCATTTGTGAAAAGAAGGTAGTTGATTAGATTAACACTTTTCAAAGTGTGGTCTGTGGATCCTTAGGGGTCCTTTAGACCTTGTTAGGTGATCCATGAGGTCAAAAGTATTTTTATAATAATACTAACATTTTAATTTCTTCTTTTTTTTTTCAGAGGACAATGAGGGTTAAGTGATTTGCCCAGGGTCACACAGCTAGTAAGTGTCAAGTGTCCAAGGCCAGATTTGAACTCAGGTCCTCCTGAATCCAGGGCTGATGCTTTCTCCACTTCACCACCTAGCTGCCCTAACATTTAAATTTCTAATAAGGTAAATATCAATAGTTATAACCCAGATAAACAAAAGTTCTTTGGGCCAGGACCTCAGTATTTTTTAAGAGTATGAGGGGTCCTGAGATCATAAAGTTTTAGAAGTGCTAGACTAGCTTGTATCTAACATTCCTTCAAGGTCTAGATGATGGATAGTATTTAATGGAGATCTCAAGGTGGAATAGAACTAATTGTCTTCCTCTTGATCAGCATAATGTCAAACCTTAAAGGGTCTTGGATGCCTCAAGTTCCTTGTCCATAAAAAAATAGCTTCTAAGACACAGAAGAACAAAGAATGGGGGAATCAAGATTGAATCAGAAATGTGGGAGATAATGTAGAACACAATGAGAGGTTAACGTTTAGGAGGAAAGGAAAAGACACCAAGATAATATATAGAGAGAACACGTTTCTAGCCCAGGTTTTCTTTGGTGAGCTTATGATAATATCTCTTCTACCTTACCTAATGATACTATTCCGGCCTGGAAGGAGGGGATGCCTTTATATCACAGGATCAATATGGATGCCTGGGCTAAGGATCAGATACAGGTTTTCTCCACTCTAATGAATGCTATATAATTTCCATTTCCTTTCATCTCAAAGATATCTTGCTGGTAGAGTCCTCTTTCTTTACTCACCATGATTCAAATACTGGGTTAGTCACTAGATTAAAATGGAACCTCTACTACCCAAACACAATTACACAGGAACAGAATTTTCTGTATTCAAAGGAAAAGAATGGAGAGGATGTGAGAATATCTTTAAAGGTAAATTGTTACTAGTTGGCTTTCCCTTTTTGTTTTCCTTCCTCCCTTCCTTCCATCCATCCTTTTTAAATTTCCCTAGGTTGTATATTTCTTTTGAAAAGTTATATGGCTTGTTGAGTTGAAACCCAAATTGAAATCCTTGGATACCAAAAGCACCAAGATTTGGGCAACTAGTTCAATGACAGCTGGCTTCCTTGGTAATACCTTCTAATGCTTTGTCTATTCTCTCTAGCATGTCAACAGCCAATCCTCATAGGAAACTTATACTGCCTAGTAAGGTATAACACAGACGTCTTATATTTTCAGAAAACCTAATTCAGAGAGAATACAATATGAAATAATAAAATGAAATGACCATGAAGCATATTATGAGTCTTATGGCTGAGGATGGAGTGATTATAAAGGAAAGCTTTCCCTGAAGTTTTGAAATTACACTAGTAGGCCATATTTTTTTTTAGTCTAAAGCATCATGGGGTACCAGCTTATAGGCTTTTACCCCCAAAGATACTCTCAAAAGTGGCTGCTTAGCACAGTGATTAGCACATAGTAAATGCCTAACAAATCCTTGTTGATTTGAGTGTATAATAGATTTAGACAAGGCAGGAACTTGGAGAGCAATCAATTAACTTTACCTAATAGCATGCAATGGACTAATCACTGGGGATATAAGGAAAAAGCAAATGGCTTTCAAGGGCCTTATATTCTAAATTGGGGAGAGGTAATTAGTGTACATAAACAGGTATGTAAAGATACATGTACAAGATGATATTTTTATTATGGAGCAATATCTCTATCCTCTATAACCTTCAGGAATTGATACTTCTAAGTTATGAACAACAGAAAAAGAGAAGGAACAAGGTCTATAGGATAATCACTGGTAATCGTTTTGAAGAGAGAACTGAAAATAGGTACTTAAAAACACTTTTAATTATATGAAGAACACAGAGACTAAAGGCATTCACAGGTATTATGAAAGGAATAACAGTTTTGAATATTATGGTAATGACATTCCTACCTAAATTAATTTACTTATTTATTCAGTGCCATACCAATCAGACTACCTGAAAATTATTTTATGGAGCTAGAAAAAATAATAACAAAATTCATCTAGAAAAACAAAAAGTCAAGAATATCAAGGGAAATAATGGGAAAAAATGCACAGGAAGGTGGGTTAGCTGTACCAAATCTGAAGCTCTACTATAAAGCAGCAGTCATGAAAACTATCAGGTCCTGGCTAAGAAATAGAGTGGAGGATCAATGGAATAGGCTAAGTATAAGAGACACAGTAGTAAATGACATTAGTAATGTACTTTTTGATAAACCCAAAGACTCCAGCTTCTGGGATAGGAATTCATTATTTGACAAAAACTGCTAGGAAAACTGAAAGATGGTATGGCAGAAATTAGGCATAGACAAATGTCATACACCTTAAACTAAAATAAGGTCAAAATGGGTACATGATTTAGACATAAGAGGTGATACCATAGGTAAATTAGGAGAGGAAGGAATAGTCTGTGGAAAGGAGAACAGTTGATGACCAAAGAAGAGATAGAGAATATTATAAAATACAAAATGGATGATTTTGATTACATTAAATTAAAAAGGTTTTGTACAAACAGAAGCAATGCATCCAAAATTAGAAGGGATGTAAAAAGCTGGGAAACAATTTTTATAGCCAGTACTTCAAATAAAGCCTCATTTCTAAAATATATAGGGAACTAAATCAAATCTATAAGAATCCAAGTCATTCCCCAATTGAGAAATGGTCAAAGGATATGAACAGGCAGTTTTCTCATGAAGAAACCAAAACTATCTATTGCCATATGAAAAAAATGCTCTAAATCACTATTGATTAGAGAGATGCAAATTAAAACAACTCTGAGGTACCACTGGACACCTATCAGATTGGCTAATATGACAAAAAAGGAAAATAATAAATTTTGGAGAAACTGTGGGAAAATTGGAATACTAATGCATTGTTGGTGGAGCTGTGAACTGATCCAAACCTTCTGGAAAACAATTTGGAATTATGCCCAAGGGGCTATAAAGCTGTGCATACCCTTTGACTCAGCAATGACACTTTTGGGTTTTTTTCCCAAAGAGATCATGGAAAAGGGAAAAGCACCCACATGTATAAAAATATTTATAGCTGCTCTTTTTGTGGTGGCAAGGAATTGGAAATTGAGGGGTTGCTTATCAATTGGGGAATGGCTGAACAAGTTGTGTTATATGAATGTAATGGAATACTGTTGTGCTGTAAGAAACAATGAGCAGGAGGAGTTCAGAGAAACGTGGAAGGACTTGCATGAACTGATGATGAGTGAGATGAGCAGAACCAGGAGAACATTGTACACAGTATCATCAACATTATGTGTTGATTAACTGTGATAGACTAGATTCTTCTCACCATTCCAACGGTACAAGATAGTTCCGAAGGACTCATGATGGAAAAGGCTCTCCAAATCCAGAAAAAAGAAAAGGAACTGTTGGATATGGATGCTGATTGGACCATACTATTTCTTTTGTTTTTGGTGCTGTTGTTTTTCTTTTTTGAGGTTTTTCCTTTTTGCTCTGATTCTTCTTGTAAAACATGACTAATGCAGAAATATGTTTAATGTTATTATATATATATATATATATATAAATAAACACACACACACACACACACACACACACACACACACACACACACATATATATATATATATAAAACCTACATCACATTACCTGCTGTCTAGGGGAGGGGGAGAGGGAAGGGAGGGAGGGAGAAAAATTTGTAACTGGAAACCTTATCTAAACAAATGTTGAAAACTAAAATAAATAAATAAATTTTAAAAATAATAATGGTAATGAGGCAAATATATTTTTCTAGAAAGTAGTGCAACTGAGAAATGACCCATTTTACTGAAACAAAATTGCCAAAAGCTCCCTATTTTCCCTTTCTCATCATCTCCTGTCACTTAAATGCCTTCTGTCCCTTTCTCCTACTTCAACCCATCTCACATAGTGCAGTGGCCTCACTCTTCACCAAGACTAACTCTTTTAACTTATTCAAGTGAATAAGTTCTTCTGTGCTTTGTAGTTCAGCTCCTTGAAAATGTTATCTACAATAGATGCTTCCAATTTCTTCCTACTCTCTTATTAACACATTGCCATCATGTTTCTGACCTTATCATTCCACTAAAACTGTTCTCTTCAAAGTTTCTAATGATCTCTTAGTTGCCAGATCCAATGACCCTTTCTTAATCCTCATTCTCTTCCACCCCTCTTTTACCTTTGACACTGAATAATTCTATGTTTGAAATTCTTCGCTCCAGATTTTTTAAACACTGCTGTCTTTTGGTTCCCTTCCCACTTATCTGAACACTCCTATACCTTCTATCCTGGCTCTTCCTCCATATTTCTCATCCCTTGGGATAGTAGGGGTCAAATTTAATATGTAGAGAATTAATTGGGTGGCTCGCTGTAATATTGGGGTTCAGAAAATAATGAGGGTCCTCTAGGTCCAAAACTTCCTCCCCTCTAAAATGCCATTTTAGATATTTCTCCCAGGCCAATAAGAAAGGAGCTTAACAGCCTCTTTCCCACAAACTAATCAGGTTTTATTTAATAGGAATAAAATACACAGCAAAGATGAAATTAATAAAGTCAAGGACAAGGGAATAGAGAAAAAGGAAAAATGGATAATCCCTCTAACTCTAACAAAAGCCTATATAATCCCTAAACTTTACTTCCAACTCAGCTAATTCAACAAGCTGGATTTAATTTACCACCAGGGGTTCGTAATCTCTATGGGAGTCAGCAGCCAGTCTCTAGTCTGCTCCAAATGCTCCTCAAAGGCCAGAGAGGGAGAGGAAGTGTGTGTGTGTCTGCTATTTCCTGTTGGGGTCCCCTTTTCTACATTTTTCTCCCTCCCCCAAAGGGAAGGTCCTTCAAGTAGTGTGAGTGAGATTGGTTCCCTGTTGATGACGCAGTCCATAGCCTCTGAGGACCCTCCTTCTCAGGGTTAGACTAGGCTTAACAGGGCGGCCCAGATCTAATCACCTTAAGTGGGTACTTAGTAGTTTCTAATTCATACCCAATTCAAACACTACTAAGGCAATCAAGTCAGACCCTGGGCATCTGCCAAATTCCATTATTTTACCACAGGATCAAAACTTAGAAGCTATCCTGTACTCACTTTTTCCAACTTATCATATCCAAACTGTTGGTTTTACCTTTGTAATGTCAATATACTATTTGAAGACATACTGTTTTCCAGAAGTAAGGCCCAGCAAACAAGCTGGGCTCTCAGCTTGGCATAACAATCCTTTGCAATCACCCTCTGGATGAAGTCAGCTACAGCAAAATTCTAAAATTATATTACATAATTATTGTATTGTTTTGATGATTACTAGGTGTTCTCTGAGCTCAGAATAGCACCTGCAGTACCCATGTTCTAGTCATGATGCCATGCTATGAATCAAACCTGTCTCATTGTTACAATTACCCCCAATTGTCAGAGCTGCAGTTCACTGAACTGTTACTAGTATGTGTATTGATATTTGCCCATACTATAACAGTTCCCCCACTGGGAGTGGGTCACATCTGTCTACTTTCACTCTTAGCTTACAAGACATTTTCCTCATTATGGAAAATAAACTTCTGTCTTAGTCTCTGCACAGTTGTTCTATCCTGCTCTATCTCTCTGTCCCTGTCCTTTGTAGGACAAGGGGTTCAGTTCAGTTGACAGCAACATCTCTTAAATACCACTCCAGTTCAGGCCCCCATCACCTCATACCCAATCATTGAAATAGCCTATTGTTGGGTCTGCCTGCCTCAGTTCTCTTCCCACTCCAAATCATCCTCCATGCAGCCACTACAGTAGTTTTCCTAAAGCAAAGGTCTAATAATGTCTACCCACTGCTCAATATACTCTGGTGGCTTCCTTTTGCCTTGAAGAGCAAATGAAAAATCTGTTTGGCATTCAAAGCCCTTTATAACCTATAACCCTTCTACCTTTCTAGTCTTCTTATACATTACTCCCTGATTAGTATTATTAGATCTAGTGGATCTCTTGCTTGTTTCCCTTGGCTTCTGTGTTTTTTCTGGCTCTCCCCCATACCTGAAATGCTTTCCCTCTCCTACTCTCACTATTGAACTTCTTGGTTTCCTTTAATTCCCAACTAAAATTCCAACTTATACTGGGTAGCCTTCCCCAACCCCTCAATTCCAGAGCCTTCCCTCTCTTAGTGACTTTCTGTTCATCCAGTATATAGCTGGATTTATGCATATTTGTTTGCATGTTATCCCCCCATTTGATTGTAAGCTCTTTGGGAGTAGGGAGCATCTTTTGCCTCCTTTTTGTATCCACAGGTTTTAGCATAGTGCATGACACAAAGCATGTGCTTAAAAAATGAAAAAAAAAATGATAAGAAGATGAAGGGGAAAAGAAAAATGGATTTGACTTAACTACATAAATAAGAGGGGGGAAATGAGGTATTAGATAACTACATCAATGGAAGGCAAAACATATGAACCAATAAGTGAACTAAACTTTAAAAACAACAGAGATTTGAAGTGTAGAGGAGTAGAGCCTTTAATAGTTTTTTTTAATTAATAAAGTATTTTATTTTTTTCCCGTTACATGTAAAGATAGTTCTCAACTTTTGTTCAACAGGTTTTCCAATTTGAAATTTTTCTCCCTCCTTTGTAATAGTTTTTGACAAAGTAGATTAAGCAAAACTTACTAGGGATACAAGGTATTATTATGAGAGAAGAACAAAAAACCCAAATTGAGAAAAAGATTGGCACAAACATAGGAAAACAGAAACCTCACTGATTATCTTAAATATTAATAATGGCCAGTAAATCCAACAAAATCAAATCAAAGGTTTAAAAAACAAATAAAATGTACTATTTATTTGATGAATGAAAAAGCTAGTGTTATTTTAGCTAACAACAAAAACAACAACAATGAAAATTCACAATATAAATAGATGTGCTGAAAGGAAAAGTATATAACAAATAAGTATCAATATTAAACAAATAAATATCAATATGTTCCAAAGTCATAAGATCTAAATTCAAAGAAAACTTTAATTGAACTACAAGAAAATGTAGGTCAGCTAGGTGGCTCAGTAGAAAAAGCACTTTCTTGGGAGTCAGAAGGATGTGAATTCAAATCTCACCTCCGACACTTAGTAGTTGTGTGACCCTGTTCAAGTCAGTTAACCACTATTGCCTTAAACATCTGGGGCCTTCTCCAGTCATTCTAATAAATATCTTGCGACTGAACCCAGGTGGCTCTGGAGAAGAAAGTGAGGTTGGTGATGTTGCACAGCCCTCTGACTCATAAATCCAGTTCAGTGCAAGTCATGATGTTGCCCAACATCATGGTCCTCTTCAAAAATGAAAGACAAACAAACAAGAAGACAGAGATATAATATGAATAGAGTTGATGGAATTAATGTCCCCCTCTCAGGTCTAGAGAAATCTAACAGAAATGTAAATAAAATGGAAAATACAGGATTGAACAATTTGCTTGAGAAACTACTGCTAAAACACGTGGTGTTTTCAGAATGGTACTGTTTCAGATCATAAGCTTTTCTTAGCCCATGTGGAATATTTATAAAGTTTTCCATATATCCTATTACAGGGATAGGGCATTATTGGTAGAGTTGTGAATCAGTACCACTTTTGGAAAATAATTTGATATTAGAAAAATAACACTTACATTTTAAAGCTTATAAAATGTTTTATATTATTTCATTTGTGCTTCACAAAATTCTGTGGAGTATGTGCTATAATTATCCTCATTTTACCGATGAAGAGACTGAGGCAACATGACATAATAAATTCACATAGCTAGAAAGTGTCTGAAGCTGGATTTAAACTCAGGTTTTTGTAACTCCAGATCCACCTCTAGATCTCCTATGTCACAATTGATAAAATGTTCCATAGACCTTGATGTGGATATCCCATAACTAAGCAAATACTCATAGGATGTTGTTGATTAAAAAGAAAAAAAAAACCCAGAAAGTACTTATATAAACCAAAATATTTATAGAGGTTCTTTTTGTAATAGCAAAGAACTCGAAACAAAGTAGATGCCCATAAAATGGCAAATGGCAAAACATTCCCTCTTTCTTTAATCTCCTCGGGGAAAATACTTAGTACAAGTCTCATTGGTTTCAAAGCTATGCATAGTTTAATAATTTTGGAGAGTATAATTCTGAATTGATTCTCAGAATGGTTAGATTAGTTCACAGACCAATGAATAGTGTATCATTTTGTTTTCCCACAGCCCCTCCAGCATTTCTCAATTTTTAGCCAATGTGAGAGTTGTGAGGCAGTAATTCAGAGTTGGATAATGGGAATTTCTCTAATTATTAGTTATTTCAAGTATTTTTATATACTTTTTGCCAGTATAAATTTCTTCCTTTGAAAACTGGATATTCTTATTGTTTTAACATTTATTAATTGGGGAATGGCTCTTATAAATTTGATTCAGCCCCCTATATATCATAGGATTGAGACCTTTTTCAGAGAAACTTACTGCTAAGAATATTTTCCCCTCATGTTCATTTCATCTGATTTTAGAAGCATGGATTTTATCTGTGGGGGAAAAAGTTTTACATATTTTAAATCAAACTTCTCTTTTATCATCCATGAACCTCTCTATATCTTATCGGTCATAAACTCTTCCCCTATCTAGAAATCTTCTATGCTCCTCTAATTTGCTTATGTCATCACCCTATATGTTTAAACCATGAACCCATTTTGAGTGTATCTGTGTGTATAGGGTGAGATGTTCTAAACCTAGTTTCTGCCAGGCAACTGTGATGTTTAAAATCTAAATTGTGGCTGCCTTAAATTAGAAGCTTTAGCACCAGTCCTTGGGCATTAAACATTTATTAAAGCATACAGATATTCCCATGGAGTTCAGAAAGTTAAGAAAAAAGCCTGTTTAGCCTAGAGTTCCAACCCGGTCTGGTTCTTCCTCAAGTCCTCTGCCACAAGCCTGCTTTAATCATGAAATCTCTCCAGCAAACTGATTGTGGAAGCTTTTGATAGGTCTGGAACAGAGGCGGTCCTTACACACTGCTTCAAGATGATTGGTTGGTGTCATCCAAATCCATTGGTTCTGAAGGTATTCTCAAGGTGTGATTATAATCCAGTTAACTTGAAGTAGGCTAATCAGCAGTTAATCACTCTCACTTGATTCAATCAGTCTAGATTAATCTCCAGGTGGGTCTTTGAGTATCTGCTAAATCTCATTATTTCATCACACCACTTTCTAGTTTTCTGAAGAATTTCTGTTGAATAATAATACTTGCTGCAATATCTGGGATCTTTGGATTCATCAAATGCTAGGTTAACATTCTCATATACTTCTATATGTTGTTTACTTAATTTGTTACACTGTTCAATGATCATACAATTTTAATTGTTTGTTTGTTTGGCAGGCAATGGGGGTTAAGGGACTTGCCCAGGGTCACACAACTAGTAAGTGTCAAGTGTCTGAGGCTGGATTTGAACTCAGGTACTCCTGAATCCAGGGCTGGTGCTTTAACCATTGTGCCATCTAGCTGCCCCCTGTTTTTTTTAATTAATATAATAAATTATTTTTACAGTTTTCTAATATTGAACTAACCCTGAATTTATTGTATAATCCAACATAGTCATAGTATATAAAACCTTCATAATATATTGCGTTAGTCTTCTTGCTAATATTTTAATTACATATTTTATTATTCATTAAATCATATTCATTAGAGAATTATTCAAAAGACAAATTGGGCTCAGACCAATTTATAAAGTTATCTCTCCATGATTTATGTATTAATATTGTGTCATTGAAATAATTTTGTTGTTGCTTTTAGTCATTTTCAGTTGAGTCCAACTCTTCAATCACCCCATTTGGGGTTTTCTCATCAGATACTGAAGTGGATTGCCATTTCCTTCTCCAACTCATTTTACAGAAGAGGAAACTGAAGCAAACAGGGTTAAGTGACTTTGCCCAGGATCACATTTGAACTTGGAAAGATGAATCTTCCTGACTCCTGGCTCAATATGTTATCCTATTTGCCACCTATCTGTCCACTTTCCTCTGACCCTCACTCTTTTCTCTTATGTAAACAAAGCAGAGTGAGTGCTGTGGTATCAAGAGCAAACCAATGATTGGGCCAGGATTTTAAATGGAATAGGGCTTTCAAGGCCTAATGTTTAAAGGGTTTAGTATGAGCTACACTTAATTCTGGACCATATAGCTCAGCCTTTCAAAGATAGAAGATTTGCCCAAGAAAATTATTGGTGAAAGAACACAACTATGAATACCACCATAAATATTAGCATACTTTGGTCTTTATTCCTATTTCATTGGGTCCTTTCAGGCATAATTTATTTGTCCCAATGAAGTCTGGACTATAAGAAATATGGATGTCAATAAAGGAAACAATTGCATCAGATTTCTTGGCTTCCAGTGAGTATAGATATATAAACAACTGTACTGAGAGTTGGATATTGAAAGATCAGATGTCAAAGGTCCTTAAGAAAATGGAACACATAAGGTTAGGCTAGATATTAACAATTTAGAAGTTCATATTAAAGCATATTAGTCCCTCTAATCAGAGGTTAAAAACTGAGAAATGTATATATTTGAACCCAAGTAATAGCAGTCAGCAAGCAATCACTTTGCCCTAGTTTACTCATTGAGATTTTTTAAATGTTATAATGGTTACACTAAAGACAAATGTTGAAACATTTTTATTCTGCTAATGAAACAGAAATTTGCACCTTTTCTTTTTCTTTCTACCAAGGATTGGACTTCCTAAGCCTGGGGTCACTAGACTGCTTCACTCCCCTTAAATCTTGTCCAAGGTAGGTGGGCTATGGGACAAGTACTATAAGATTAAACTGTTTTTAAACATTTGCTTTAATTTGTACTGTAGTCAGGATGTATGATTTCATTAGATTGGGGGAATTCCCTATGTGTAAACTTCCTCTGATGATGCAGATTAACACTTCCCCTTTGAGACTCTGACAGCTGCCCAACGGGACTGAGAGGTTATGTGGCTTGTCTCTGGTCACACAGAAACTATATGTAAGAGGAAGGACTTGAATCCAGGTATTTTTACTCCAAGCCTGACCTTGTACCCATTATATATTAAATTATATTATATAATATATTATGTATTATAGCACCCCATTATTTTATTATGCTGTGGAAGTAATCCTATTTTTGGAAGAATTTTCCAGGAAAGTAAAGCTCTGAAATGGTTTTTCAAGCTCCAAAGACTTCAAGTATGAACCATAATTTACAGTCAAGAAACTTTGTGTCTTCATCTATGATACTTGTCATTAAAGACTGGCCACTGGGTAATGATTTGATTTTATCATATTTTATTTTTCCCATAGCAACTTCTGAATCATAAGGCAAAGATTCTTAAAGAAACAAGCCCTGAGTGTTATTTCCCTAAAATCATAATGAGAGTAAGTAACAGTGGCAAGATTCAAACCCAGTTCTCTTGACTCCTACCCAATGATTTTTCCAGTGCTTTAGCTTCTAATAGTAGAAGGACTGTGATAGATACTTTCAGGGAGGAGCTACCCATTGAAGAACTTTTAACCCTTTCAACCTATGTACCATCGATAATCAAGTGGAAATTGCCAGTATTTTCCCAAATTCATCATTTGATATATCAAATAATATATACTAGTTATTTCCTTTCTTTATCTGGAATTAACTTAATATCTAAAATGTGTATAATTCTTTTGTATTAAAAGTATATATCTTTGGGGGCAGCTAGATGGCACAATGGATAAAGTACTGGCCCTGGATTCAGGAGTACCTGAGTTCAAATCCAGCCTCAGACACTTGACACTTACTATCTGTGTGACTCTGGGCAAGTCACTTAACCCTCATTGCCCTACAAAAAAAAAAGGATATATCTTTGTGGGAGCTTTTCTTCTTCTTTCCCTTTATGATCCTAGTACAGTCACCAGTAGGACCATCCTTAGTATATTTTAACAATGTGCTAAGATAAAACAGATGCTTCTTCTTTTGATTCAAGCAAGTTATATCTTTCAGTTTTGCAGAAATGACAATGTTCTTGAGACTTCTTAATTATTTTTCTTGGAGTGTGAATTCTACATATTGATTTCTCCCACCACCACATGTGAAAATGCAAGGTACTACAGAAAAAAAAGTATTGATTTGATATGATTCAGGAAATAGGAAATCATGCTTTATAAACAATAGACACTGAGTACCAAGGCAGAGCTGTAAAGGAAGCATGGTGAACCTGAAAGTCAAAGCTTTGATACCACTGGTCTTAGCTATATATTTAGGTTGTTTTTTGACCCTGAGAAAGGAAATGGCTCATTATTCTATAAAATGAGCCAAGTGATTCTACCACAAATCCTAGAAGCATTCTGTTATAGTAAGATTTATTCACAAATCTTTATGAGTTCTATGCAAACATTATGCAAACATTATCATAGAAAGATGAATAAATTAAATAGTTGTATGCCTGTCTGTCTATCTAACTAACTAACCACACCTATCTACCCATCTGTGTTGTTCTTTAACTCTTCCTCCTTGTTTCATGCATTAATCATGAATTCTAACCAAATGCCTGGCTCTATGTTGGATCTTGTGACATAGGTGCTATTCTAGCTCCCACTTAGCATGATAGTAGTTGACATTTATATAGCATTTTAGAATTTATGGTATGTTTTTGATTTTTCAATCATACATGTAAAATCATACAAAACATTTCCATATTAGACATTGCCAAAAAAGCAAAAAAAGTGAGAAAATTTTATTTCAACTTGTACTCAGAGTTCATTAGTTCTCTTTCTGGGGGTAAGATTTTTTCATCACGATTCCTTTGGAATTGTCTTGAATCGTTCCATTGATCAGAGTAATGAAGTCTATCACAATTGATCATCTTTACAATATTGTTGTTACTGTTCATAATGATCTCCCAGTTCTTCTCAGTTCCCTGTGTGCCAGTTCATATAGGTCTCACCATGTCTTTCTGAAACCATCCCCACATCATAGCACAGTAGTACTCCATCAAAATTATATGTTAAACTGGGGCAGCTAGGTGGCGCAGTGGATAGAGCACCGGCTCTATCCACTCAGGAGGACCCGAGTTCAAATTCGGCCTCAGATACTTAGCACTTAACTAGCTGTGTGACCCTGTGCAAGTCACTTAACCCCAATTGCCTCAAAAATAAAATAAAAAAACATTTAAAAAATTATATGTTAAACTTGTTCAGACAGACATCAATTGATGGGCATCCTTTTAATTTCCAATTCTTTGCCATTACAAAAAAACTGCTATAAATATTTTTGGACATATGGGTCCTTTCCCTTTTTCTTTGATCTCTTTGGGATACAGAGCTAGTAGTGGCCTAAAGGTATAAATAGTTTTATAGCCTTTTTGTCATAGTCACAAATTGTTCTCCAGAATGGTTGGAGCAGTCCACTACTCCACCAGGAGTTGATTAGTGTATTTGTTTTCCCTCTACAATTGCCATTTCTGATAGTTGTAAAGTGGTATGTCAAAGTTGTTGTAATTTTCATTTTTCAGGGCAGCTAGGTGGAGCAGTGGATAGAGCACCAGCCCTAGATTCAGGAGTACCCGAGTTCAAATCCAGCCTCAGACACGTGACACTTACTAGCTGTATGACCCTGGGCAAGTCACTTAACCCTCATTTCCATGCAAAAAACTGTGACAAGTCTCCCTGTTCCTCTGCTACTGCAAGTACTAGCACTCCTCCTTGCCCAGGAACTCTGACTATGGCCCCTGTTTCTTTGTGACCAACCACAAGTGCCCCTCTCCACCCTGAAACTGTGGGCCCCAAATGCATATAGGCATTACAATTAACAGCAAGTGCCAGCTCTGCCCAGTGCCAGGAATGGGTCCTCTGTAATCTCTTTCTGACCCATTGTCCATCCCCCTTATCATCTCTTAGTTGAGAGCTCCCAAATCTGCTGCTGCTGTTGTTGATGCTGCTGCTGCTTTCACTGTTGCTTCAGTTGCCTTCCAGACAGGCCTCCAACCTAGCATCACAAAACTCTCCTGCCAACTTTATAAGTTTTCTTAGGAAAGAAAAAATGTCTTATTTTGACCATTTGTTTGTTATGTCACTCCAAAATTTAATTTGGTGCATTATTTTAGAGGGGAACATTTTTTGTTTATAGGGGAATATTGAGAGAGTTCAGCTGGGTTGCTACCCCTAATCCACCATATTTGCTCTGTTCCTTTATACCTGATCTTTTTGCTAAGATTTTACAGATAGGAATGCTGAGTTTCAGATAAATTATATTGTGGACTTTGAGTCACAAATCTTATTAATATTTAACCTCAAACTTCTGATTCCAATTCCATAAATATGATTTTTCCCAATTAAACATTTATAAGTACCTAACCTGCATTCTAGGTTCTGGGAATATGAATACAAAAAACTAACTTGTTCCTTTCCTTAAATCAATAAATATTTATTAACTGTTTATTATGTGTGAGGCAGAAGTTTACATACCATTTGAGGAACACATGTAGACAAGTCAGTAAATACAAAGAATACAAAATAAATTCAAGGACGTAAGATTTTTAATAACTTGGGATATGAGCCAAGGCCTCCAGTAGTAGGTGATACCTGACTTGTACTCTAAAAGGAGTCAGAGATTTCATGACATGGAGATGTAAGGGAGTGTATTTTAGATGGAGGTTTCTTATGGGAAGGCATCAAAGTAGGTAATTATGAAATGGATGGGAAAGAGATATTAGTATAATTGGACTGTAACTGAGAATACAATAAAACCAAAAAAGTTGATAGGGCCAGATTCTGGAAGGACTGAAATGTTTGCCTAAGGATTTTGCATTTGATTCTAAAGGTAATAGGAATTGACTGAAATTTTTTTACTGAAATTTTTTAGAGGGAAAAGGTTGACATTATTAGATCTATTTCAGGAATACCAATTTTAGAGGTTGGATTGAAGAAATGAGAGAGTGTAAAAAGCAGACTAATTCATCTATTTCAATTCAAATAACTTGAATAGCTATCTTGATAATGGTGGTTTGAACTTTTAATTTCTTCCAGATTACTGATGAACTTCATGTCCTGAAATAATGTCAATAATAATAACTCTCAAATAATGAAATTATTGGATATGAACCCATCAACATTCATGTTGATATTACTTCTAGATAGTTAGGGAGGCTCATCTTTGGTTGAATATGCTGTGGAATCTCTGTACTCATTGCATGCTCACCAGTAAGCTGTGGACTAGGTCTGTGGCCCAGGCACCCCGAAGATTCCCAGAACCAGAAGCCTCACCCTAAGACCTAGAGTACCAACCCAGCTCCTTCTAGCAACTCAGAGCATGCAAAACTAGTATACCACAAAGCAGCATCTCATTTACACAAGTACTCCCTGGAGGTTGATAAATTGTTATGCCTCTATCCAGGCAGAGTGTGTGTTTAAGAGAAATGAATGCATTAACGTGTTTACAATATTAGATCAGAGAATATTGATTAGGTTAGATACCTAACCTAATGGGAAAGAACTACATTTTCTCATAGAAGGCTGTTAAGCCCTTTTATTTTAAATTGGCATGTTTCACTGAATTCAGTGGAACCCATGAATGACGTGTGAGGGCATTGTGTTGAAGAATAAAATAATAACAGTTTGCACTGGATAAAAGAGGACCAGGGTGAAGTGACCTCTAAATTGCTTTCTACCTCTAAGATTTTTAATGCCTTTTCTTAAAATAATGCTCCAATTTTTCAAGGACAGGTGGCTATCTGTCCTTTTTTATCCATTTTTTAGGTGACCTAGTGATCCAATACTTTCAGGACTCCACATATTAGTGCAAGGTATAGTAAGGACACCAAATTGACTTTAGCCCTGCTGCATCTGAAAATTCCTGAACACAAGTGACTTATCACTCTCGGTCATCTTAAACATCAGGAATGACAATCAAACACCTCTACCACTTTCTTCCTTCCTTCCTTCTTGCCTGCTTTCCTTCCTTCCTTTCTTCCTTCCTTCCTTCCCTCCTTCCCTTCTTTCTTTCTTTCTCATTCCATGTTTTTGATTTATTCTTCCCCTTCTTTCATTCCTTTCCTCCCTTAATCCCTTCCTCATTCTTCCCTCCTTCCTTAACTTCTTCCTTCTCTTCTTCCCTCCTTCCTTTGCTTTCTCTTTTCTTCATTCCTCCACTCCTCCCTTCCTTCTTCTTGCTTTTCCTCCCTCCTTCCTTCCCTTTTCCCTTACTTAAAGAAATATCTTTATAGGAACAATTAAAATATTTAAAAGAAATGTTTTAAAAATGCCATTCCTATATAGAAATAGAGGTACAAGTACTATCAGCAACTCAATTTCTAAGATTGGACCCAGCATCCTATATTGATTGATTGATTTAGTGTGTGTGTGTGTGTGTGTGTGTGTGTGTGTGTGTGTGTGTGTGTGTGTGTGTGTGGTAAGGCAATTGGGGTTAAGTGACTTGCCCAGGGTCACACAGCTAGTAAGTGTTAAGTGTCTGAGGCCGGATTTGAACTCAGGTACTCCTTAATCCAGGGCCGGTGCTTTATCCACTGTACCACCTAGCTGCCCCAGAGCATTCTATATTTAAATGTGGAATGGAAATGATAGGTCACTTAATCTAATGATCTCATTTTCTAGTTGAGTCACTTGAGACCCAGGAATATCAAGTGCCTTTCAAGGATTCACACAGATCGCAAGTGGCAGAATTTGACTGTAGATCTTCTGATTGCAAATACTTTCTTTAACCTGTACCAAATGCATCCATATTATTTTGAATTTCCTGATCAGTAGAGATTGAGCCCATTGAGGCTTGTTTATTTCCAACTTGGAAGCAACTGTAATTAGCAAGATCCATTTTGTAATAAAGACTTCTCTTCTAAACTACAGTCTGTAGCATCTTCTTTTTGCTGCCTTCTTGGTATACCTTGGCAGCTCAGTATTCTTAAAGGAATTTCTCAAATAAAGAAATGCATTTGAAGGTGATATTCCTTTGACCAAGACTCATTTCCTTCAGAAACCTAATAACATCCCTGTCAAAAAAAATTTTTTTTCTCCTTGATCACATAGCAATTCAACAAGTCAGTTACTGATCCTGGTCTATGTCATTTATCATAAGGTAGTTAGACACAATGCTTCTGATGAATACTCCCAAAGTTCTAAGATTGTACAGAATGTCTGAGTCTTAAACTCTATTGTACCATTTACAAAGCAGGGAGCCGCCATTGCAAATATGCTAGTGAAATGATAATTTCCTCAGTGTTGCTAGGGATAGAGACGGTGATGAGTTCTGTTGAATTTAAAATTACTAATTGACTTTTTTTCCCTCCAAAAAGATAGGTATCAGGATTCTTGAAGTTTTGTGGCAAATTCTAAACAAAGGCTGCTTTCTAACTTAGAATCAAGCCCTCTAGCAAATTTTCCCTTGGAATAATATGCTAGAAACTCTTGAACTAACAAAATCCACTCCAAGTAACACATTATTAGACAACCCAAAATTGTGTTAACATTATATATTGGATTTAAAAACTAACACCCTGTGGTGGGAAAACCAAGCTGTTAGAGTAAAGGTAGGCACTTCCCTGAACTCTACTACATCTCCTCTAAACACAATTAGAATAACACTTTAAACTGAATTCCGAAGTGGAGAATCAACAGAAGAAGAGAGTGAAACACTTTTCTAGCCCAATAGAATTTAGGAGGTCAGCAGGAAATATATGTCTCACTGTGGTGAGAGTGAAGTGCAGGCCATGCCCAGGAAACCAGCAGCAGTCCTTAGGAGCTAATAAATTGGTTTCAGGAACTTCTGGAGCTCTGATTTCAGAGATGGTAAGGTGGCTGACTAACTGGTCAGAAACAGATTATGAGAGACTATTTGCTGGCACTCTCTGCTGGTACAAAACTCTTTTGCATTACCTATATATGGTTCTGGGTTACAATCCTAGGGCAAGGAAGAACACTAGCAGAAGCAGGGACCTAGTCATGGTTCCAAGACAACAAAATATACTTGAGGTGGCTCACAGGCCAGAGAAAAGCTCAGAAGAGTAGTGAGAACACCTCTCCTTACATCCATCCTTACATCCTTAACCACCCTGAAACATGGGACAGTGCCCTCTCCACCCTAGGAGTGAATCCAATTTTAACAAGAAAAAAGAACCTGACCAGAGAAAGTTACTATTGTGACAAAGAAGACCAAAACACAAACTCAGAAGAAGACAACTAAGTTAAAATCCCTACACACAAAATCTGGATGAAAAATGTGAAATGGTCTCAGGCTGGTGAGGAGAGAATTCCTAGAAGAGCTCAAAGGGGTTTAAAATAAAGTAAGAGAAACAGAGGGGAAAATGGGAAAAGAAATGAGAGTGATTCAAGGCAATAATGGATCTATTTTCCAGGTCAGCTATTTTTCTAAGGAGATACTTCAAATTGCCCTCTATTTTTTTATTCATTTGGATTTGTTTTATTGTGTCTTTATTTCTCATAATGTCATTAGCTTCTATTTGCTCAATCCTAATTTTTAAGTAATGATTTTCTTCAGAGAACCTTTTTATCTCCTTTTCCATTTGGCCAATTTGGCTTTTCAAGGTGTTGACTTTTTTTTTTTCATGACCCTCGTGCATCACTCCCATTTCTCTTTCCATTTTTGTCCTCTACCTCTCTTACTTTATCTTCAAAGTCCTTTTTGAGAACCTCTATGGCATAAGACCAATTCATATTTTTCTTGGAAGGTTTGGATGTAGGAACTCTGACATTGCTATCCTCTTCTGAGGGTGCACCTCGATCTTCCTTTTCACTAAAGAAACTTTCTATGGTGCTAACCTTTCTCTGTTCATCTTGCCCTTCATTTACTTGGCTTTTTGCTCCTTAACATGGGGCACTGTTTCCATGATGCACTGTACCAAGCTTCAGGGTGTCCCAGGTGGTATGATTTAAGGAGGAGTAGGTTCTACACTCCCCTGGCCTGTCCCCTGGTCTGTAGATAACCCCAGGCCAAAGTGCTAATTAACCAGACAGAAAAACTTTATCTGCTGTGGTTCTAGCTCTGACAAGCTAATGCCCCTCACCCACTTGGGCCACTGCTACTCAAGCATATGTCTTGGTTCCCAGAAGGGGTAAAAAACCCATGTTCAGCCTCAGCACCAGTAGAGTACTCTGTAATCAGCACCCCTGCTAAGGGCTCAGCCCTCTCACCAGACTGTGAGCTTAGTTCTGGATGACACTGGTGCTGCAGTTGATTCAGAGGCTCTGGGGGTCTCTTTCTCTGACTCAGCCTGCCTGGGGCTGGATCTGTGTCAGCATGACTGTAGGGTTGGGCTCTACTTCTGCCCCAGTACAACAGCCCCCTCCTTCTGACCTTCTAAGCCATGTTTGGTTGGAAAATGATCTCAGTCCATTCTTTTGTGGGTTTTGCTGCTCCAGGAATTGTCCTATTGAATTATTTAGAGGTTTTTTGGAGCAATCATGTCATGAGTTCCAAGAGCTTACTGCCTTTCTTCCTCCATCTTGGCTCCACCTCACCCAAACAGCCAATGCAAGAAAATTATGAAAAAAAGAGTCAAAAGTTTGGTAAAGGGCACACACAGAGAGACACACAAGCCTGCAGAAGATAACTCCTTAAAAAAACAGAATAGGTCAAATCCATAGAAGAGAAGAACTCCTTAAAAAGCAGAATTAGCCAAATGGAAAGAGAAGTAAAAAATTCACCAAGAAAAAAAACTTAAAACTTAAATTTAGGCAAGTAGAAGCTAATGATTTCCATAAGACATCAAGAAATAATATAAGAAAATCAGAAGGATGAAAAGAATATAAGAAAATATGAAATATACCATTTGAAAAATAATTGACCTTGAAAAATAGATTGAGAAGATATAATTTAAGAATTGTTGCACTATGAGAAAGTCATAATAATAAAAAAGAGGATAGGCATCATATTTCAAGAAATTATCAAGGAATACTACCCTGATATCCCAGAACTAGAGGATAAAATAGAAATTGAAAGAATACAGTGATCACCTCCTGAAAAAGTTAGCAAAATGGAAGCACCTAGGAATATTATGACCAAATTTCAAAGCCCCCAAGTAAAGGAGAAAACATATAAAATAGCCAGAAAAACAAAATATAAAAACCATGAAACAAAACCATATCACATATTGTGAAGCCACTGTAAGGATAACCCAAGATTTAACAGCTTCTAAATTAAGTGGTAGGAGGACTTGAAAGAAACAATATTTTTTTCCTTTTTTTTTTCTTTTCTTTTTTTTTAGTGAGGCAATTGGGGTTAAGTGACTTGCCCAGGGTCACACAGCTAGTAAGTGTTAAGTGTATGAGGCCTGATTTGAACTCAGGTACTCCTGACCCCAGGGCCGGTGCTCTATCCACTGAGCCACCTAGCTGCTCCTCCTTTTTTTTTAAAATAAAGTATTTTATTTATTTTTTCCCATCACATGTAAAGATAGTTCTCAACTTTGTTTATACAAGCTTTCCAATTTCAGATTTTTCCCCCTACCTCCCCTCCCTCCCCCCTTCCCCTAGACAGTAGGTAATCTGATATAGGTTATATATATACACACACATATATACATATATATACATATACACACACACATATATACATATATATATGTATGTATGTATTTACATATATATAATAACATTAAACATATTTCTGCATTAGTCATGTTATAAGAGAAAAATCAGAGCAATGAGGAAAAACCTCAAAATAGAAAAACAACAGCACAAAAACCAAAAGAAATAGTATGGTTCATTCAGCATCTATACTCCACAATTCTTTTTTTTTCCTGGATTTGGAGATCCTCTTCCATCATGAGTTCCCTGGAACTCTTCTGTACCATTGCATTGGTAAGAAGAATCTAGTCTATAACAGTTAATCAACACATAATGTTGATGATACTGTGTACAATGTTCTTCTGGTTCTGCTCATCTCACTCATCATCAGTTCATGCAAGACCCTCCAAGTTTCTCTGAACTCCACCTGCTCATCGTTTCTTACAGCATTCCATTGTATTCATGTACCACAACTTGTCCAGCCATTACCCAATTGATGGGCATCCCCTCAACAACCAATTCCTTGCCACCATGTAAAGAGCAGCTATAAATATTTTTGTACATGTGGGTCCTTTTCCCCTTTCCATGATTTCTTTGGGGAAAAGACCCAAAATGATGTTGCTGGGTCAAAGGCCCTTTGGGCATAATTCCAAATTGCTTTCCAGAAGGTTTGGATCAGTTCACAGCTCCACCAACAGTGCATTAGTATTCCACTTTTTCCACACTTTCTCTAACATTTATTATTTTCCTTTTTTTGTCATTTTAGCCAATCTGATAGGTGTCAGGTGGTACCTCAGAGTTGTTTTAATTTGCATCTCTCTAATCATTAGAGATTTAGAGCATTTTTACATATGGGAATATATAACTTTGGTTTCTTTATCAGAAAACTGTGTGTTCATATCCTTTGAGGATTTCTCAATGGGGGAATGACATGGATTCTTATAAATTTGATTTAGTTCCCTATATATTTTTGAAATGAGGCCTTTGTCAGAAGTACTGGTCATAAAAATTATTTCCCAGCTTTCTGCCTCCCTTCTAATTTTGGATGCATTGCTTCTGTTTGTACAATTTTTTTTAATTCAATGTAATCAAAATCATACATTTTGCATTTTATAATATTCTCTATCTCTTATTTTGTCATAAACTGTTTTCCTTTCCAAAGTTCTAAAAGGTAGACTATTCCTTCCTCTCCTAATTTACCTATGGTATCACCTCTTATGTCTAAATCGTGTATCCATTTTGACCTTATTTAAGTATAAGGTGTAAGATGTTGGTCTATGCCTAATTTCTGCCATACTATCCTCCAGTTTTCCTAGAAGTTTTTGTCAAATACCAAGTTCCTATCCCAGAAGCTGGAATCTTTGGATTTATCAAACACTACATTATTAGTGTCATTTACTACTGCATTTCCTGTGCCTAGCCTATTCCATTGATCCTCCACTCTATTTCTTAGCCAGTACCAGATAGTTTTGATGACTGCCGAGAGTAGGGTTGAAACAATGTTCACCCCTCCTTTCTGTCCCTCTTTTGTAATAGGCTTTTTTCACCTCTTCATATGATATAATTCACCCCATTCCACCTCCCCTTTCCTCTCCTCCCCATAGACTCCCTTTTTAACGCCTTAATTTTCTTTGTATCATCACATCAAAGACAATTTATCTTTATACCCTCTGTGTAAAGTCCTTCTCTCTGCCCAAATACATTTACATTTCTTAAGAGTCATGAGTATTATCTTCCCATGTAGGAATGTAAACAGTTTAACCTAACTGAGTAACTTATTTTTCCCTCTGTTTACCTTTTTAAACTTCTCTTGAGTCTTGTATGTTAAGATCACATTTTCTATTTAGTTCGGGTCTTTTCATCAGGAAACATTGAAATCCCCAATGTCTTTGAATGTCCATCTCTTCCCCTGAAAGAGAATGCACATTTTTGTTGGGTAATAGATTCTTGGCTTCAGTCCAAGCTCCTTTGCCTTCCAGAATATCATATTCCAAGCCTTGAGGTCCTTTAATGTTGAAGCTGCCAGGTCCTGAGCAATCCAGACTGTGCCTCCACATGATATTTAAATTACTTCTTTCTGGCTGCTTGGAGTATTTTCTCCATCACCTGATAATTCTGGAATGTGGCTACAATATTCCTTGGAGTTTTCATTTTGGGGTCTCGTTCAGGAGGCGATTGGTGGATTCTTTCAATGATGATTTTTTCCTTTGATATTTAATCAAATAGAGGACTTTGAATTATTCCTGATGAAAAAGATCAGAGCTGGACTTTTTGGGTGAAGTCAAGATAGTGGAGGATAGGCAGTGACTCCTTGAAGTTCTCCCCCAATCCCTCCAAATCCCTTAAAATAATTTCATAAGACAATATCTGGAGAAGTGGAACCCACAAAAGGACAGCATGTGGTTATTTTGTAGCCAAAGATGACTTAGAAGGTCAGCAGGAGGAGTCTGCTGTGCTGGGGCTGGAGTGGAACCCAACCCTGAGGTGGTGGTGACACAGATCCAACCCCAGGCAGGCTGATCCAGAGAAAGAGACCTCCAGAGCTTTTGAATTGGCTGCAGCACTGGCTTCTTCTGGAACTAAGCTCACAGTCTGGTGAGAGGTCTGAATGTTTGGAGAGGGGAAGATTACAGAGGTCTCTGCTGGTGCTGAGAGAGAGATAGGTTGTTTTACCCCTGGTGGGAATCAGGAAGCAGCCTTGAGTGGCAGTGGCCCAGATGGGAGAGGGGCACAGGTTCACAAGAGCTATCAACCCAATCAAAGTTTTTGTTTTCTTGTTGAAGAGCAAGTAAGCCTGGGATTATTTATAGATCAGAGCAGTCCAGACAAGTGAAGAACCTGCCACTCCTTAAGTCATATAACTTTGGACCCCCTGAACCTTGGGACAGTACAGCCTGGGAGCAATGCCTTACTTTAAAATTCAAGCAATAGGCTGGTAAGATGAGCAGACAGAGAAAGATATGGACCATAGAAAGGAAGATCTATGTGAACTCTCAAAAGAGAATAGCAACATCAGGGCTCCTATATCCAAAGCTTCTGAGAAAAATATGTATTGTTCTCAGACCATAGAGGCACTCAAAAAGGACTTTGAAGATAAAGTATATGAGGAAGAGGAAAAAAATGGAAAGAGAAATGAAAGTGATGCAGGAAAGTCATGAGAAAAAAGTTAGCAGCTGGAAAAGTCAAATGGAAAAGCTTTATGAAGAAAATAATTGTCTAAGAATTAGGATTGAACAAATGCAAGCTAATGACTTTATGAGAAACTAAGACACAATAAAGCAAACCTGAATGAGTAAAAAAAATAGAGTGCAATGTGAAATATCTTCTTGGAAAATCAGTTGACTTTCAAAATAGATCCAGGAGAAATAATTTGAAAATCACTGGACTACCTGAAACCCATGATCAAAACCAGAGCTTAGACATCATCTTCCAAGAGATTGACAGGGAAAATTGCCCTGGTATTCTAGAAACAGGAGGTAAGATAAAAATTTAAAGATCCACTGATCACCTCCTGAAAGAGATCCCAAAAGAAAACTTCCAAGAATATAACAGTCTAATTCCAGAGCTCCCAGGTTAAGGAGAAAATATTGCAAGCAACCAGTAAGAAACAATTCAAGTACTGTGGAGCCACAGTCAGGATAGCAAAAGATCTATCAGCTTCTATATTAAAGGATAGTGGGAATAGGATATTATATTTTGGAGGGCAAAGCAATTGGGATTACAACTAAGAATTAGCTGCCCAGCAAAACTGAGTATAATCTTTCAGTGGGAATAATGGGACTTTAATGAAAAAGAAGAATTTCAGATATTGTTGATTAAAAGACCTGAATGGAAAAGTAAATATGCCTTACACTCATTAGAATTGGCTCAAATACCTTAATCTCATCAGAGTTGGCTCAAAGAGGGAATAACATACACACTCAGTTGTGTGGACTAACCCATTGAAACCAGCAGGAGGGGAGGGGGATAAGGAGGGAGGAGTGAAAGAAGGGAGGGCAGATTGTGGGAGGGGGCAGTCAGAAACAAAACACTTTTGATGAGGGATAGGGTGAATGAAGATAGAAAATTGAGTAAATATTATGGGGGAAGGAAATAGGATGGAGGGAATCATTTAACAAAGTAACTGAAAAAAAAAAAAAGAAAAGACCATAGCCAAACAGAAAATTAGATTTTCATACATAAGATTTAATAGAAAGATCATATGGTAAATAGGAAACAAATTGTAAGAGATTAATAAAGTAAAATAGTTTGCATTCATACTGGATAGTTGGTACATGTAACTCTATGAACTTTTTCATCATTAAGGCAGTTAGAAGAATTATACAAAGACAGAGCATGGATGTGAGTTGAGTATGATGGAATGATAGCTTAAAAAATTAGAGGGTGAGAGGTATATGTTAGAAGAAAGGGAAAGGAGGGGTAGAAGGGGGGAAATTACCCTACATATGGTTATGTCCTATACATCTCAGCATAAAAGAGGCACAAAAGAGCTTTATAGTGGAGGGGAAATTGAAGAGGTGGATAGCAGACAATTCTTCAGCTTTCCTCCCCTCATATTTGGAATAACATATATACTCAGGTGGTTGTAGAAATCTACTTACCTTACAAGGAAATAGAAGGCAAAATTTATAACAGAGGGGAAGAGACAGATAGAAAGAATAGTGGATTGTGGGAGACAGTAATCAGAAGCAATACACTTTGTTCTTTTGTTGTGAGGTAATGAGGATTACGTGACTTGCCCAGGATCACACAGCTAGTAAGTGTCAAGTGTCTGAGGCTAGATTTGAACTCAGGTCCTCCTGAATCTAGGGCTAGTGATTTATCCACTGTGCCACCTAGCTGCCCCCAAGCAATATACTTTTTTTTTTTTTAGTGAGGCAACTGGGGTTAAGTGACTTGCCCAGGGTCACATAACTAGTAAGTGTTAAGTGTCTGAGGCCAGATTTGAACTCAGGTATTCCTGACTCCAGGGCTGGTGCTCCATCCACTGTGCCACCTAGCTGCCCCCCAAGTTATACAATTTTGAGGATGGACAGGGTGAAAGGAGAAGGAGAGAAGAATAAACATTGGGGAAATAGGATGGAGGGAAATACACAGTAATGATAACTATGAAAAAAATATACCAAGTTCCTCTGATAAAGGCCACATATCTCAAATATATAAAGAACGGACTCAAATTTATGAGAATATAAGTCATTTTTACAATTGTTAGATTTCAAAGCATATGAACAGCAGTTTTCAAATGAAGAAATTGAAGCTATCTATACTCATGAAAAAATGCTTGAATTCACTATTAATTAGAGGAATTCAAATTAAAATAACCCTTATGTGCCATCCCACACCTATCATATTGGCTAATATGACGAAAAAGGAAAATGTCAAATGTTGAAGGGGCTATGGTAAAATTGGCTCATTTTGGTAAAGTTGTGAATGGATTCAAACATTGTGAAGAGCAATGAGGAACTATGTCCAAAGGGCTAAAAAACTGTGCATATCCTTTGATCCACCCATGGAATTACAAATTCTAGATCCCAAATATTTTTTTTAAAAGGAAAATGACTTATATGTGCAAAATTATTTATAACAGCTCTTTTTGTGTTGGCAAAGAATTGGAAATTGAGGGGATGCTTACTAATTAGGGAATACTTCAAAAGATTCTGGTATATGGTTGAGATGGAATACTGTTTTGCTATAAGAAATAACCAAAAGGATGCCTTCAGAAAACTGATGAAAAGTGAAGTGAGCACAACCATGACAACATTGTGTACAGCAACAGTAATATTGAACAATGATCAACTGTGAATTACTTAGCTATTCTAAATAATGCAATGATCCAAGGAAATTCTGAATGACTTTTGATGAAAAATGTTCTCTATCTCCAGAGAAAGAATTGATGGAGTCTGAATGCAGATTGAGGCACACTTTTGAAACTTTATTCTTTTTTATTTTTCTCTATAATTTATTTTACAACATAACTAATTTGAATTTTTTTTTGCATGACTGCACATATATAACCTGTATCAAATAGCTTGGCTTCTCAATAAATAGTGGAGGAGTGAAAGAAAAGGAGAGAAAATTTTGAGCTTAAAATATTTTTAAAAACCCGAATATTTAAATTGTTTTTACATTGAATTTGAAAATAGTTTTACAAATACAGCATAATGAATAAAACTGTCACAGAGGGGAAAAAAACCTAATACCCACTCATATAACATAAGATATTTTTCCTTTAGTCTTCACATATCATTGTTATAAAAATGATTCTTTTCTTACATCTTGAATATCCCATGGAGATAGTTACTCTATCATTGCTCTCTAGACAATTTGCCAATTTAGCATCAAACTTAATTTCCTTCTCCTTCAAATGAATCAGTTATATCATTTCTCTTACACATTATTGAACCACACCAAAACTGAATGCCCATGTATTCTTTTAAACCGCTCATTGAATGATGGATTTATATATGGGAAATGAGGAAAGTTGGGTCAGGATGTCAAATGATATTCCCATGATTACAGAGATAGTAAGAATCAGAGGCAGGATTTGAACCACAATTCTCTGATACCATTTTTTTTTTCACTATTCTATGCAGCATGTAGCTAGATTCCCTTTCAGTGCACCTATGATAAATTTTGACAATCTGCTGTATGGGCCCCTATAATTTTAAGACTTAAAGTTTGAGTGTTAACTGTCATTTGTATAACACTTTAAGATTATCTCATTTGATCTTCAACAAAATTCTGTGACGTATATGCTTTATTATTATCCCAGTTTAACAGATGAAGAAACTGAAATTGAGAGAGATTAAGTGACTCACCAAGGGACACACAAATAATAAGTTTGTAATGCAAGATTTGAACTCAAGTTTTCCTAAATCAAAGGTAACATTCTCTCTACTACATGGTGTATCTCTCTGTAGTTACTTCCTCCATACAATATGCATGAAAATTTTCTATGCCTTAGGGGACATTTTTTGTAACTTTCTGTATGCTCTGAAAAACAAAATGACTCTTTGATCCTTTAATGACAACTAAATAAAATGTGTTTAGCCCTTTGCGCATTCCAGCTTAGTAAAGTCTGAAAGAGCTTATGTTCCTCTTCTACATCCTTTGGTATCCCAAAGTATAGATGGAATATTTATGCCATGATGAGGTATTGAAATGGGAAGTATGGGCAAACATTACAATTATAACATACTAAAAAGATAGAAAGTTTATCATTCACATTGCTATTTGGATTGAAAGTTCATGATGTATATGTTTATAACAATATTTTCTCAAGTTGTATGGAGAAACAGCTAGTCAAGATTGGTGAATATGCAAGTTCTAAGAATATGAAGTTAGAAGCAAATAATCCAATTCAATATCCTCATTTTGTAAATGAGCAGAGTGTTATTTTTGTTTCAAGTTGCCCAAGGTAACACAAGTAGCAGTGTGAATCATAGTCAGAATTTGAACCCAGTTCTTTTTTTCCATATTCAACAAAAATTTATTATTAAGATTTCATAATCCTCTTCTTGAAGTGGAGCCAAGATAGTGGAGGGGAGGCTGTGACTCCCACAAGCTCCAGATAAACCCATCCACTCACTCCCAAATAGTGCGGTAAAAAAACAAAAAAACAAACAACAACAACAACAAAACAACCAGAGCAGTCTAATGCACATAAGAACAGAGTGAGATTGTTTTTCAGCAAAAGAGGGCAATTATGATCACCTACTTATCAGGTTGAACAGCTCAATGCACAGTCTGGACCCATCCAGGAACAGACAGTGATTCCAGTGCCCGTGAAAGTCTTCAGCATCAGCATCTTTTGAGGCTCTGAACATGGACTGGTGAGGGAGTTCAGCAGCAGGCTGGGGTGAAGTGGAGGCAGTCTCTGCTGGAGTTAGGGCAAAGATTTCTTGTCCTGAACCAGTGGACTGAATTGAGTGGTGGTGGCCCAGTGGGGGAGGGACATAGGCATGCCAAGCTTCTGAACATAGAGAATCATAGTTCAATCAGACTTCTGTCTCTGCATCAAAGAGAAGGCAGCTGTAGTTACTCACAAGCCAGCCAGGCCGAGAAGAAGCCCAATCATTTCCTGGGCCACACTGTAGCTCAAAAAGCGTGTCCTGGAAGCAGTGCTATACTTTAAGAAAGAGTTAAAAGCTAAGAAATAAGCTGTCAAGGTGAGCAGGCAGAGAAAGCAGCAGACCATCAAAAACTTCTTTATGGGAAAGGTAGACCAAAATACACCCACAGAAGAAGAAGATAATAACAGGGTCAAAGCTCCAACATTCAAAGCTTCCAAGAAACATATGAATTGGTCTCAAGAAATGCAAGCACTCAAAAGGTACTTTGAAGAGAAAGTAGGAGAGATAGAAGGAAGATTTAGAGAGATAGAGGAAAGAATGGAAAGAGAAATGAGAACAATGCAGGAAAGATATGAGAAAAAAGTCAACAGTTTGAAAAGCCAAATAGGAAAAGAAATAGAAAAGCTCTCTCAAGAAAATAATTGCCTAAAAATTAGGATTGACCAAATGGAAGCTAGTGACTTTATGTGAAACCAAGACACAGGGAAGCAAATCCAAATGAATATAAACGTAGAGGGCAATATGAAATATCTCCTTGGAAAAATAGCTGACCTGGAAAACAGATTCAGGAGAGATAATTGAAAATCATTGGACTACCTGAAAACCATGATCAAAATAAGTACATAGACATCATCTGCCAAGAAATTATGAGGGAAAATTGCACTGATATTCTAGAAGCAGAAGGCAAAATAGATATTGAAAGAATCCACCAATCACCTCCTGAAAGACATCCCAAAAGGAAAACCTCCAGGAATATCATAGCCAAATTCCAGAGCTCCCAGCTAAAGGCAAAAATATTGTAAGAAGCTAGAAAAAAGGAATTTGAATACTGTGGAGCTCCAAAAAGGCTAAAACAAGATTAACAGCATCTACATTAAAGCACCAGAGGGCATGGGATATGATATTCCAGAGGGCAAAGGAACTGGAACTACAGCCAAGAATCACGTACCCAGCAAAACTGAGTATATGCTTTCAGAGGCAAAAATGGAATTTCAATGAGATAGAGTACTTTCAGGCATTTGCTATGAAAAGACCTGAACTGAATAGAAAATTTGACTTTCAAATACAAGACCCTAGAGAAGCATAAAAAGGTAAGCAGGAAAAAGACTTCATGAGGGATATTAAAAGATTAAACTGTTTACATTCCTACACGGGAAGATAATACCTTGAACTTTTTTTCCTTGCTTACCTTTTTAAACTTCTGTTGAGTCTTGTATGTTAAGATCACATTTTCTATTCAGTTCTGGTCTTTTCATCAGGAAACCTTGAAATACCCCTATTTCACTGAATGTTCATCTTTCCCCATGAAAGAGAATGATCAGTTTTGCTAGGTAGTTCATCCTTCTTTGTAATCCAAGCTCCTTTGCCTTCCAGAATATCATATTCCAAGCCTTGTGATCCTTTAATGTTGTCCTGAGCAATCCTGACTGTGACTCCATGATATTTAAATTGCTTCTTTCTGGCTGCTTGGAGTATTTTCTCCTTCATCTGATAATTCTGGAATTTGGCTACAGTATTCATTGGAGTTTTCATTTTGGGGTCTCTTTCAGGATGTGGATTCTTTCGATGATGATTTTATCCTCTTATTCTATGATATCAGGGAAATTCTCCTTGATAATTTCCTAGAATATAGTATCTAGACTCTTTTTCTGATGATGGCTTTCAGGAAGTCCAGTTATTCTCAAATTTTCTCTCCTGGATATGTTTTCTAGGTCAGTTGTTTTTCCAATAAAGTATTTCACATTTTCTTCTATTTTTTTTCATTCTTTTGATTCTGTTTGACTGATTCCTGGTGTCTCATGGAGTCATTAGCTTCTAACTGTCCAATTCGAATTTTTTAGGCATTTTACAGCATGAATTTTTTAAGGAATTGTTTTCTTCAGTTTATCTTTGTGCTTCCTTTTCCAAGCTGCTGATTCTTTTTTTTTATAATTGTCTTGTTTTGCTTTCATTTCTCTCCCCATTTTTTCTTCTACCTCTCTCAATTGATTTCTAAAATCCTTTTTGACCTCTTCAAAGAAGGTTTTTTGGTCTTGAGACCAATCCATCTTCCCTCCTGAGACTTCACATGTAGGCAATTTGAGACTATTGTCCTCATCTGAGTTTGTGTTTGCCTCTTCCCTGTCGACACAAAAGTTCTCAATGTTAAGAGCTCTTTTTTGTTTCTTACTCATATTGCAGCTTATTTTTTTTTAAGTTGAGGTCTGCTCTTGGGGAACCAGGGTGACTGTTTCAAGCTTCTTGTGCTGGGAGATAAGGGCTGTATCACTGGCTTTCTACTCTGAGGCCTCTATGGCTTGTGCATTTCTCACCACCCTGGGCTTGCTCCCTGTGCTTGCTCCCAGTGCACGCTTGGCCAGCCAGGCTTGATCCCGCCTTTCCTGTGGGTGGCTTTCTAGCTGGTAGCCTCCCCTCTCAGCTGGTGCTGTTGGATCTTACCACTGGTCTGCTGAACCACTAGCATACTGAGCCAGGATCAAGGGGCCTCTGTTGCTCAGCTGTGGCCTAGAGCTTCCTACTGATTTGCCCCATCCCCTCCCCACTGTGCTGTGCTAAGGTGTGCTTCGTTCCCCTTTTGCCCAAGTGAGACTGACCATTCCTGAAGTCTTCTAAATTATCTCAGGTTGGAAAATTGTGTTTCTCTGTCTTTTTCTAGGTTCTGTAGTTTCAGAATCCATTTAGAGCCTTAATTTAATGTCATTTTTGAGGGAAGTGAAGGAGAGCTCAGGCAACTTCCTGGCTTCTGTAGCCATCTTGGCCAAACCCAGTTCTTTTTACTCTAAATGTTATGTTCTTTCCATTAAAACACAGTGATTTCTAAAACTTTTAATGACTCCATTATTGAGAACAAATCTCTTTGTGATGGGCAGGTTTATCATTTTGATAATATTTGTACAAGTCTTCTTAGATAGTTAACGTTTAGTAACTAGAATATTGAACCTGGAGTCAGAAAAATTTGAGTTGAAATGTGGCCTCAGTCACTTATTAATTGTGTGACCCTGGGAAAGACATTTAATTTCCATGAAATTAAGTTTCCTTATTTGTAAAGTGGAGAAAAATAATAGTACAGATCTCTTTGGCTTGTTATACTAATAATATTTATAAAGCACTTTGAAAACCTTAAAGACTGCTGTAAAAACTAGCTGATATTAATAAGGATCATGATAATTACCTGACCTGAATATTTTTATAGAAATTTTTTAAATCAAGAGCAAATTATATCCTATGAACTTTGAATAAAAATAAGTCTATCCTACTTTTAAGTTGGATAAAATAATTTATTTGAAAAGAAATATTTATAATTTCATAATAAATCAAGGGATATATGATCTCTAAAACCCTAAACTGAAACCCAATCTATTTCTAAACCACACACAATTTTATCATCATTATGTTTGTGATTCACTGGAGTATAAATTTAACAAGTTACTACAAAGAAAAAAATAATCCTTAAGGATTATGTTGAGACCAGAAGAGAAGAATAAATCAAAAACATATTTGAACTTAATAAACTTAAAACAGGAGCATATAGCCAATGTGTCCCAATGGAATAAGCAGGAGTCTGGATACGAAAAAAAAATATGGACAATCTTATTTTTGCCTTTAATTTCTTATGTTATGCAGGTAAAATTCTTAGGTTTCTTGACTCTTATCAATTCAGCTACACTTCAATTGACCCAGAGGTCAAGAACCAGAGTTAATGGAAGGAGACCATAACTGTTTAAGTCACTCAAAAAGACAGGCATTTTATGTTACATTATTTTATTTTCATATTTATTTATTCATTAATTGATTGATTGGTTCAGTCATTTGTTTGTTAATTTAGATTATTTTTTTTTTAGTGTGAGGTCTCCAGGGAACTAGAAGCATATGATACAGAGGATTTGACTTTCAAGTTGACATTCAAAGGTTAGAGCTGTATGGAAAAACTTAATATAGATAGAGTATATATATTCAACAACTTCAAAATGAATTATTGTTTGTAAATGATATGTCATATGTAGGAATATCTGGAGTTTCAAAAAAAGAGGTATGGTGTGATGAGTTGAAGGAAATTTTATCTTCAATATTTTAAGCACAAGACTGACTGAAGCAATTTTTATTCACTTAAAATAATTTATACCACAGTGAATCACAAACATGAAAATGATGATAGAACTATGTGTGGTTTTGAAATAGTTTAGAGTTTTGCAGATCCATTGAGTTATTATGAAATTATAAATCCATTTTTCTCAAATATATATATATATGTATATATATATATATATATATATATATATATATATATATATATATATAACTTTTTGTTCTGCTTATAAGTAGCATAGAGGTAATAATTTTGTTTTCATCAAAAGTTCAAACCAATCTACATTGCTATGTGATTGATAAATCTTCTGCCTTTTTAGTATGTAATAATTGTAATCTTTGCCCTTACTTTCTACTTTTCAATGCTTCATCATAAATGTTCCACCCATACTTTGGGTTGTCAACAGGTATAGCAGAGGATCATAAGATCTTTTAGACTTTACCAGGATGTAATGCACAAAGTACTAAATGTAGATTGTTTATCTGTCATCTGAGGACCATAGAGTCATTTTGTTTTGTGGAACATAGAACATATAATAAAAATTTTTCACTAAGGCAATCATTTTCTCAAAATTGTTTAATCCTTCTTCTATAACTACTTTCAAGAATCCTACTTTTTCATGGCAAAATGTGAATTCAAAGTATACTTCCATCAACTAACAATTCAACATCTTTTTTGAATCTGATCATTGTCCTCATCTACTCATCTACTTGAGGAAAGAGAATACTGTTCTTAAGTGGGTCACTCCAGGGTTTTTCTGCCATTACCCAAGTAATGCCCTAAAACTGTCCTATGGGGAAGTAGATTTCCTACCAACAACTTTCACCTAACACCAAATTTAGAGCTTTGGCTTTTCATTAGTAGTGAAAAGGATGTATAAGTGGACATTGTTTTACAATTGATAGGTAATGAAAGACTAATAAAGTTTTTCATTTTTCCAAAGGCTTCATACCCAGAAAAATATTTTCTTAATATTTTTAAAAGGAGGAGTGGTAATTAATGTTACAACATAATTGTTGGTCCATCTTTTACAACTGGAGTCACTTTGTATTTGGGATGGTCTCTAAGTCAGGAGCTCCCTTCACCTTTCTTCTTCCTCACTGTTAAATGAATATAAAGTTGAAAAATACCTCTTCCTTTAGGTTTTGATTGGGGACAATAATAGGCCATAAAGAAGTTCATTTGTGAGACCAAAGAGAAAGGAGATCTCCATGAATTTGCAGCATTTTTTCCCAATCAAGTAGAACAAGTATTTATGCACCCCCCCACACACATTATATATATATATATATACCTGGAAGCATTAATTATTCATCAGGCAATATTTTACATTTATGGATATAGAGAGAATAAAGTTCTTAGTTATAGATATATTGTGTAGTAGTTCAAGGAGATTTGAACTTGAATGGAGTCAGGAGATCCCTGTGTTTGAATTCTAATTCTCATGCTTTTTAGCAGAGGGGGCAATCAACAAGCCACAGCATCTACATCCAACTGATTATACCATGACCAGAGAGAGCAATATGACTGGACATGACAATAGGGAGTCACAGATTTTTCCCCTCCCACAACTGAAACCCCAATTGTCCACTTTCCTTCAGTCACTAGATGGCCACTCTCAGATGAATGCTGACTCTTCTGCCTGCACATTAATTTTCTGGTTACTTGGGCCTTACCATCTGCCCTACTATTTTCCCTGTTGGAACCTAAGATCCACGTAGCCTTCCCATCTGTCATGAACAGAATCCTTAGTTATTTGTTACTGTTGATTAGAATATGAGCTCCTGGATACCAGGTAATGTCTCCCTCTTCTAGTTGCATCACCATAATATAGATAAATAGCGCTTAGTATGTTAAGGTTGTTTCATTCCTTTCCTCTCTCTGAGCCTTTGTTTTCTCATCAATTAGAGATTCTGTTACCTATCTCTCAGTATTTTAAAGAAGATCAAAGGAGAGGTCTCTATAGTAATCTAAAAACTTAAAGGGCTACTCAAGTTTCAGTTAGCAGGAATATATCAACAAGCATTTGTTAGGATCTATTAACCAGGAACTGGTCTAAGTGGTGGAAATAAAAATAATGGTAAATGGTTCCTGCTCTCAAAAAGCTCACAATTTAATGGGGGAGACAGCATGCAAACAAAGCTTGTACAAACAAGATCTAGAAAGGATAACTTGGAGATAATCAATAGACAAAAGGTACTAGTATTAAGGGAGATAGGGAATTCCTTCTCACAAAAGGTAGACATTTATCTATTACTTTAAAGAAACTAGAGAAACAAAGATATAGTGATAAGAAGGGACAGAATCAGAGAAATAAGAAACAGCACAGAAAAAGACAATGGAGTGTCTTTTCCAAGGAACAGCAGGGAGATCAGTGTCCCTAGATAATAGAGGAAATAGAAGGGAGTAAATTGTAAAAAGACTAGAAAGCTAGGAAGAGGTCAGGGTATGTGTTGTCAGTGTTAACTAGAAAGCAAACCTTAAAAGCCATTTGAGAATTTGTTTGTTCCTGGTCATAATAGGGAACCATTATAGTTTATAGAATGGGGTTAGGAGGAACATTCATTAGGAAGATCCCTTTGATAACTGAGCAAAGGATGCACTAGATTAGAGAGAGACTTAAGGTAGGGAGAACAAATAGATTATTGCAATAATCTAGGTATGATGTCATGAGGGCTGGTCTTAGAGCAGTGACAATGTTAGAGGAGAGAAGGTGAAGTATGTGAGAGGTGAAAAAAATAAATTGAATATGGAGAATAAAAGTGAGGAGTTGAGGATCACACTTAGGTTGCATTGTATTTGGGAGGATGGTGGTGCCCTTGCTAGTAATAGAGAAATAGATTTACCAATTGGAGGTGCTTTATTCCAGTACAATTTGTGCACTGAGGTTGGAGGGGAAATAAAAACACACACAGAGACACACACACACATACATACACACACACACACACACACACACACACACATATATATATATATATATATACACACACATATGTGTGGGTGTGGGTGTGGGTGTGGGTGTGTGGTATGTTTATATGTATGTATGTGTATATGTATAATTTCTATAAGACATGGATATTTTATTTCAAAAAGATCAAATGAATGATTTTTACGTGATCTAAATTAAAAGTCCCTTCCATGGATGTTTTAGGCTAATAAAGAAAAGAAAAAGGAGTTAAAAAGAAATATTTCCACTGAAACTCAGAAATGTCAATGTCTCAGGGACAGTTAAAAGTTGAAGTCTTGTTATTAATAACTTCTAGAATTAAGAACAAGGATGAAAAAATGAATGTAAAGATTGTAAGCTAATGTTATTCTCAAAAAAAAAAGTTTCAGAAAGCTAGGCATGACTGTGATCAAGATAACCTTCAGTTTCTTCCCCCCCCCCAAATTTCAATATCATTTTATATCAATGGGCAAATTATCCCTGAGGATAGTACATATGTGTTTGTATAAGCATATGTGTGTGTATCAAAAGAGAGGTCAAAGAAGAGAGGAGAGGAGAGGAGAAGAGAGGAGAGGAGAGGTACATATATACCCCAAATGGTTTTGCATGAAGAGACAAACCGTGGACTGATTATGGAAACAGGAAAAGTACCTCAATGACTGAGGTTGTTTGAGTTATAAAATAGGAAATTGCACTTTAGGGTAAAAAAAGACAATTGATGAAATGATGAAGGTAGAAAATCTACAAGAGGTTTTAAATATCTCAAATCAAGAGCAATGCTTTTTTTTTCTGCTTGATATTTATTAATTTTAATTTAAGATTTTATGTTAGTATATATAAAATCTGGGAACTTTTACATGGGTGAGCATATGTGACTTAGGTGAGTTTTGTTGTTGATTTTGTGCAAATTAGGTGTGTGTTCACCATATGGGACACAAGACATTGCAGACTTTATAAATGAACAAACTATCAAGTATTGATTTAGGAAACGGAAAGGAAAAAAGTGAGTGTGTTTATGTAGCGCCACTCTCTGCTAAGGAGATAAGTATATTTTATTAAAGCATTTTTGACTTGATCTTTTCACAATTAATCACTTATATTCCAGAGCACTACATATACATGCATGCATATATACATATATGTAAATATGAGTACAATATATGCTACATAAATTTATTATTATACATATAATTAATATAACATGTATATTTTGCTATATTCACAGTTTTCAACTTCATCATACTTTTTTTGTTGTTGTTTTTTGTTTTTTGTTTTTTTGCGGGGCAATGGGGGTTAAGTGACTTGCCCAGGGTCACACAGCTACTAAGTGTCTGAGGCTGGATTTGAACTCAGGTATTCCTGAATCCAGGGCCGGTGCTTTATCCACTGCGCCACCTAGCCGCCCCCATCATACTTTTGAATATGATGCTATGATTGTATTTTAATAAGGAGAATATCAAGTTTCATATTGTTTATTTATGCTTCTGTTATTAGACAAAAATATCACATTAATAGTACCTATAATTGTTACCAATAGCTAATCTTTTTGTACTAAGAATAGCAGGCATATAATATATACATATATACACATATACATGAATAGTCTTAAGATTATGAGATTCTAAGTACTATCACTCCCTTTTCACCAATCTTTCTCTAGGACTGCAAAAGTAAAAAAGTACCTTACAACATAGATTTTTCTTTTTTTTTTTATTTTTCCATGGACAGATAATTCATCATCTAGTGTCTAGCCTATTACTAAGGAACCTCAGTACCTAGCTAAGTTGGTCTTTGAAATAAGTGAGTTTAAGCTCATTTAATGGCACTTATTATGTACCAAGTCAATAGCACTCTATCCACTCTGAAACCTAACTCCCTAAGATTAGACTAGATGATCTCTTGGAACCCTTCTGGCTGATCTTTACTGATTAATCACTGTCTCCTCACCATCCAGATGTCCTTAGTCACAGATAACTAGTCATTCCCATTTCACCAGGAATGAGAATGTTATTGGGTGGGGAAGGAATTGGGAAATAGTTCTTACAGTTTTCATTAAAGTCATCAGAAGCTTTTGTACTTATAATTATTAGTTAATTTTTCATTATGTTCTGTTTTTATATCACCTTCATTTCAAAATATGATTTCTTCTACAAAGCAAATCCTTGTAATAAAACATAAAAGAAAATAGAAACCAAGAAGTGTAGTACAACAAAACCAACCTATATATTAACTAAACCTGAAACTACATGAAATATTCCAAGCTCATAGTTTTCCAACTCTGAAAAATAAGTGGGGAGCAGTAAGTGCATTTTCAACTATTCTCTTTGGCCAACCATTTAGGTCATTCATTTTTTTAGTCTTTTTTCTTAATATTTACATGGTTAGAATGAATATATTACTTCATAATACTTCATAATGAAACAATTCAACAAATCTTTCTATTCTTTGAATTCCTGTTATTTTTAATTTTTATGACTTATTAATATGTGCAATATACATATATATAATAGATTCACAAATAGGCATAAATATGTTTGTCTATATATACACATTGGTAACTCTTTAGTTTCTTATTCTTGGCTAACACATGAAGTGTTGCTGTTAATAATTTGGGTGTAAATTATAACTTGCTGCCTTTGGATTCCTTGTCTGTGAGTGATATCTCTGGGTGAAAGGGTATTAATCATTAAGTAATTTTCTTAGTATAATTTGAAATTGCTTTCCAGAACAATTGATTAGTGAATCTGTATTTTCACAATCCCTCCAACATCAATGATTCCCATCTTTTGTTATGTTTGCCAATGTGGGGGATGTAAATTAAATCTTAAACATCTTGCCTTGGTTTACTTTTCATACGTAAGCCCTCTAGCTTGTTTAATCAAAGGGGCCTTAGAAAAAAAATTATCTTTTCATTAAACTGATAAAGATGGAAAAACATGTTTCTTACTTATCCAGCCAATGCTGAGAATGCCAGAGGTGAAACTAAAATTAATCATAATTACTCATATCTATCATAATTTTATTTCAGGAAAGAATTGGTTATAGGATCATAAGATGATAGATTTAGATAACAAAAATCACATGACTGTAACTCCATTATCATATGATTTGGTACCTTTAGATCTCTTCTCTTGTGGTTTGCTCTTGTATTAACAGTCTTATTTGTTTCATTGATGTTCAAATAGAAAAATGCTTCTTTATTTTCCACTAAATTTCTATCATGTCTATATGATAAGATATACTCAATTAACTTATATGTTCAAATATTTTAAGACAGAATAATTTTATCCATTTGCCTAGCAGTAGTCTTTTATTTTTTCTATCTTGGCAATCTGTCAAATGTTAAATTTTGCTTTCCATTTTTATCCTCTGCAATGTTCTGACAAAGACAGTTAAAACAAAATTGTAACACACTTGCACTAACTCTCTCAATGAACCTATTTGTGTCATCTATGCACAAAATGGCACACATTATTCTTTTTTTTTTCTTCTTTTTCTGTAGAGGTGAAGAGAAACATCTGGATCTTAAATTTGTGAAAAGCCAAGAAGTTTTGCTTGGATCATATGATTTCCCCCCTCCAGTAACTTGCTAAAACATCTGTGTTCCCAGTAGTCAACCTTGTGTGTACCTAAGAATGGCAGCACCAGCTATAATAGAAAAAAATGAAAGAGTTGCCTTGATTCAGAATCAGTTATTCACAAATTGTCCTGGTCACCAGGAAGAAATACAGGTCCATAAATCTGCACACTACTCCCTTTTAAGCTTCTTTTTGTCCAAAAAAGCAATTGTTTGCCAGAAAAATATTAATTTCACTTACAAAATTGTTATTCATATATTTTATGGAAGAAATATTTTAGAAAACAAAAATAATTTTTAAACAGAATATAGTATGAAATGGAAATCCAGTCTAGCACAAGTCCTCTTTTTTATAATTATATGTATGTATGCATGTATGCATGTGTGTATTCATGGGTATGTGTACATATTCATAGGTTTATGTTTATATGCATGTGTATGTATATGTATATATGTGTACATATTCTCAGCATTGGTTTGTCTACTGATATATATCTATATCACACTTTTACGTACACATAGCTTAAGGAAGCTATATATATGCATACATATATGTATGTGTATAGACATAAATAAATGCATATACATGCATACATATACATACATATATAGAGAAATACTCTTAATTAAGTTTAACTTGTTAATGAATAATGGAAAGTAATTAATACTGAAAAAAACTGCTCTATGATAAATTCCATGAAGGGCAGGATTTATTGCTCTTCTAAACTATGTATCTACTCCAACACCTAGAATGAGCTCTGCAAATAGGAGTCACTTTGTAGGGATTATCTGGAGGATTATTCATCTAAAATGACCTGGGGAAGAAGATTGAGTTAACAATCTGTACTAGAAAGGATTTAATGAGTTTTATTAAGCATATGGTCTAATTGAAATAGCTCTATTCATTCCATGAGAAGATATAGTTTTGAGTTTGAAAGGGTAAAATGTTTAAATCTAATACTTACATCAATCCATGGAAGTACATATAGTTTCTTAGAATTTCATAAAAATAAAAAAAAAAGAATTTCATTTAAAAAATGGATACTATCTAAGGGTTAATAGAAAGGTGGTTAAGGGGCAGCTAGGTGGAGCAGTAGATAAGGCACCAGCCATGGATTCAGGAGGACCAGAGTTCAAATCTGGCCTCAGACACTTGACATTTACTAGCTGTGTGACCCTGGGCAAGTCACTTAACCCCTGCCCCCAAAGAAATGGCACCAACTGGAAATTTCAATGTCTGACAAGAAAATAGGAAAAAAACGTTGACTGTCTGAGTCTATAACAACTTAATGTATCTTCTGATCCAGAAGCCAAACAAACTGTCTCCACTTTACCCCTACCTTACAACTATGCATATTTTAAGCATGATATTTTTTTGCTTTGTGTGTATATTAATTTGTAGTTGAATTAGGTCCTTTATCTCTCATAGTCTTAATTTATGTCAGTAATGTGGTGCCAAATACACATGAAATAGGATATAGAAGATTAGAAATGTATATATATATAGGGCAGCTGGGTGGCACAGTGGATGGAGCACCGGCCCTGCAGTCAGGAGTACTTGAGTTCAGGTCCGGCCTCAGATACTTGGCACTTGCTGGCTGTGTGACCCTGGGTGGGTCACTTGGCACCAATTGCCTCAAAAAAAAAAAGAAAAAAAAAGAAATATATGTATATACCCCAATGTTATATCTCTATATCTTTTGTTTCTACCTCTTTTTCAGTTACTCTTTCCTACCCCTCCACTCTGTCTCTGTTTTTCTTTTTCATACTGTCTCTGTCTCTCTGTCTCTGTCTCTCACCCCTCCCATCTGTTTACCTCCCTGCTTTTCTCATAGTAACTCTGAAAGAACAACTAAATTACCCTTTGAGTAAGTGGAGAGATCATAGGTTCATGGATCTGGAACTAAAAGGAAAGTCAGATGCCATCTAACCAAACCCTCTCAATTTATGGAGGAGGAAACTGAGGTCAAAGCAAGTTAATTGACTTGCCCAAGGTCATGCCAGCAATAAGCATCAGAGACAGGAAAAGCTATTCCAGTGAAATAATAGATCATTAGAATACTGTAATATCACCAACCCATGCATTTCAAAATGGCAGTGTTGTCTGCTGAGTGAGGCATGTGATAACATAGCTGCCAGCTGCAATTCAAGATAGTCAAATTAGAGAGATTGGGGTACCCACCCATGGAAAATCAACAAGGTTAAAATTGCTCTATTCATTTCAAGGCAATTTTGAAAAAAAATGACTCAGCTAGTTGAGAGAAATCATCAGCCAGTCACTTAACTACATTTATTTAAAACTCACTGTGTATTACATATTCTTCCAGATATGGAACAGGAGATAAGAAAAAAAAAGTCAAAAGACATAGCCCTTGCCTCTAAAGGAAATAGCAATATAGCTAGAGAGGGTACATGAAAAAAGATGACATTTTTGATGTAATATGTGGTAAATACAAATAAATCTATAGCCACTTCAGAAAACACTAAGAGGATTAGAGGCAGTAGTTATAGAAGTGGGCTTAAGTTTAACTCATCAGCTGTTCTTTGTTGGGGGTGGGAGTAAGGATTAAATTAGGGTAAGAGATGGGGATATGTCTGTGGCACAGAACCTTATCTTGGGTCTAGAAGAAGATATATTTGGAATCGGGGATATATTTGGGAGCCGAAGGGCAACATATAGCTAATTGTATCTGAAGAAGAAATAAACAAGGAAATGGGTGGGTGGGGGGGGAGTAGTAAAGGACAGAAAGTGATAAAAGAACTTCTTTCAGTGGTGTTAATAATAATTTTTTTCTACCAGACCTTCAATTTCATTTATTTAGAATTTCTCTAATTAAAAAAAAAAAAAAACCTTTCTCTAGCAATGCAGCTCAGAATCTTCTTTGAAACTTAAAGTCTTTATGATTTGCTTGGGACAGTAAGAAGTAATTTTTTGCCCAAGGTGACACCACCATTGTGAGTCAGAGGCAGTATTTGAACCTTATTTTTCCTCACTCTGGGACCAGCTTTCTATACATGATACCAAATTGTCTCTCAGATGAAATTCTACTTCGTAAAATTTTCCAGTCTAATTCCAGAAATAAATTATATGGAAAGATGAAAATTATATCACATTTTTAGTGATTTTCCTACCCTAAATTTTCCCTTTGTATTTCTTGTGTATGCTTTTTTTGCACTAATCTGTGAACATTCCATTTCCCTACAGTAGAATATAAGATTTCTGAGGACAAAAGATGATGTTTCTAGAGTCAGATAATCTAAATTTTAATCCTCTCTATATGAGGGCTACCTATATGAATTTCAGCACACCATTTGACTTCCTGAGGCCTTAGTTTCCTCATCTTAAAAAAATGAAGAAAAAAAAAATGAAGGAGTTAAACTAGAGAAGAATTGATTGACCTTGCACTTATATATGAATATATGTATATATGTGTGTGTGTGTGTAAACTATTATATATACATAACTATTTTAGCATATCTTTTTTATCTCTATTCCCCAAAGCATAGTAAATGCTTAATATATGCTGGTTGGATTACCATTAAATTTATAAATCATCTCAAATTCCAAACTGATGCTGAAGAGCTGAATTTCTCTAAGTTTGTAGGAAAATGATCATATATTGTATCCTTTTTGCTCAAAAAGAATAACTTACATATGCAAATATGATTACCCCCACAGCCTGCATTTAGGAAGTCTATACTTTAGCACAATACATGATACATATTAGGTACTTAATAAATGTTGGTTGACTATGTATTAAAGTTCCTTTTAAGTCAGTAAGCATGTCCATGTAACTCAAGCTATTGCATCCATCCATCTACATAGTGAGATCTTCATGGTTCTACATGCTTGTAAATCATTTATTCCTTTTAGCTGAAAAATAGTCCTGACTAACATGCTCATTTGTAATAATGAATAATGACTTAATAGTTTCCTTATTTGCATCTAATCACAGAAAGTTCTCCATCAAATTCCCTAATTTAAGATTGGCATGCTTTATCTTCAGCTGAAGTTGGGGGCAGGCCATGAGTATTTGTTTTGGTATCTTACACTGTTATCTAGGCGACTTCGTATTTTGAAGATTCTAAACTTAAATGAGGAGAAAGAGAGTAAATTACACTGAGAAAATAAATGCACTTTTAAGAAAATGTTTACTTTTAAAGTTTTCATTTACAATCATACAAAGAAATTCATTCAACAAAGACCTACTATGTATACCTACTATGTGCCAGACACTGGGAACAAAAAGACAAAACAGTTCTTGCCATTAAGGAGTTCGCAATTGCGTGTTGTGTTAGACAAATGATATGTGTATAAATAAGTAGCTACAAAATACAGAGTAAATAGGGGTTTGGGGGAGGAGGGGAAGGAGGTTGGGTACTAGCAAATAGAGAGATCAGGAATGTCTCCTTTAGGAAGCATCAAAATTGAGACTCTATGAAGAAAAAAATGAGGAAGGGAGACTATTCTAGGAGGGCTGAATTCATGACAATGAGATCTTTTAGACAGGAACAACAAATAGACAAATGTGGTTGGAATTTTGAATGCTTAAAATGGAGTAATGCACAATCATTATGAGAAGATGTTCAGGACTTAAAATGTCAGGAAGAGGGTTGGATATCATTTTAGAGAGAAGGGGCAGTCACTTTGGCTTCTTGAGGAAGAAGATGATGTGAATAAAACTAACCTCAAATAGGTTCTCACTTATGCAACATAATTCTATTATTTCCTAGTTGGTTTTCTACGGCACTCCAAATCCTTTAGTCCTCTTCTCTTCTTCCTAAACTTCATTCTCCTTCCCACTGAAAAGCTGTCCCCTTTTACCTCACACAGAAAACAAAAGCCATAAATCATGAACTCTCTTTTCTTTCCTCTTCTGTATCTCAAAACCTTTTGTCACCATTCCTTATTCTTTTTCTTTCCTTTGGGCTCTGAAAAAGAGATGGCATTTTGCCTTGCCAACAAAAAGTTGGAGCCTTATTCTTATCCCCTGTTGACTCTTCCAGAAGCTGGCCCTTTGACTAATTCATATTCTAATATTTAATATTTCCTTAGTTTTTGGCTCCTTTCCTGCTGCCCAGAGAGTTAAGTCTACATTTTCTTTAAAAAAAAAAAAAGAACTTCATCATAAGATTCTCTCAAAGTATTCCCTATATCTTTCTGCTCCATTATAGTAAAACTCCTAGAAAAAGCAATTTATGTCCTTCTGTCTCCACTTTCTACCTTTCCTTCATTTGTCAACCCTAACAGTCTTCCTTCCACATTTACTCCTCAATTTAAACTATTCTGTTTATGGAAAATCTAGCCTACCTTGAAGGGGAAGAAGAAGTAAGAAACTGGCCCTAGCACAGGTTATCTAAGAGCTTGAATTTAGATGGCGGGTATGTAACTGGAGAGGAGACATCTAAGAGAGATATCTCTTAATCCTGACATCTAATGCCTTTTTCTCAGTCCTCATCTTTGCCATCTGCAGAATTTGCTCCTGATGGCCATGCTTCCTTCATGGATGATCTATATTTTTGAAAAGGTGCTATCTTCTGACTCTCCTCTTCCTTGGTTGACTGACTATTCCTTATTATTTTTTTTTTGGTTGGATTATCATTTAAGTCTGGCTCCCTAACTAAGAGTATCATCCAAAGCTCTTACCTGTACCCTCTCTTCTTCCTCATTCACATATACATACACATGCACACATATATACACACACAAAACACACATACAGACACATACAGGTCCAGTGCTAATTTCTATCCCACACTTCAGCTGATTGGTAAATATATCCTTCTGGATTCCAGACTACCACAAACAACACATTCAAAACAGAATTCATTATTATCCATTTTAGCTATTCTCTCTATTATTCCTTATCCTCCCAGTCACACAGGTTTTAATCATTAGACATTTTGATCCAGTCAGTCAATTAGCATTTATTAAGTTTTTTTTCTTTGTGCCAGTCACTGTGTTAAGTGTTAGGGATAATAATAAAAGACAAAAGAGAGCCCCTGCCTTCAAGGAGCTCACAGTCTGACAATTACTAACAGTTGGTAAAACAATCCTATATCTATCACCTCTCTCACATCCATCCATTTCTCATCACCTTCATGATCACTTAGCTGAACTGTTGCAGTCATCTCATAATTTGTTTTCCCACCTCTGATATTTCCCCTCTATAATCCAACCTTTACATAAATGTCAAAATAGCATATCCTTGTTAAGGATGAGAAGCGTACCACTATACCTGTGATGGGGAAAAAAGAGAGAAACACGCGTGAATATATAAAAGGATTTGAAGTATATAGTAGGAGAGAGCTCCTGATGTACATTCTTGACTTTCTTAGTTAAAAAAAGGAATTGAGATCATATGCTGAGAAAAATAGTTTAGGGCATGACCTTAGGAGGCTTGGGAAGAGAGAAGACAATTTGGATCAGCAACTATGGTCATCATGACAGAAATGCAATTATTCTTGCTATACAATCTGATCAATAGAAAATTTACTAGTTTGTTGTGTGTGGCTTTTTCTGTTTATTTTTAATAACACAAAAAATCTCAACAGGGAAATCTACTTACAAATAAATTCTTTTATTGGCCAAGGAAAGATTTAGTAATGAAATTTCAGTTATGTGAAAGGTTATTATTCAAAAGGATGGTGACCAGATGTTCTTATCTCCACATAGGATAGAAAAAAGGGGAAATGGATTTTAGTTATACCATAAGGGACTTATAAATAGCCAAAGCATGGATTTCTTGTCAGTGAATGTTATTAAACATGGGAATGGGTTATCAAGGGAGGTTTTGGAATCTACCTTTCTGGAGATCTTTACAAAAGAGAATAAATCCTCCTTCAAATTGACTGAGAGAAATCATAAGGACGGAAGGGCGCAAATTATGATTTTATTAATTATTCCATTATATTAATTCTAATATTTTTATGAAACATATCTTAAGATTCAAAATGAACTCTGTTGGAAGAAAACATTCCTTAATATTTCATGGAATAACAGAAAATGCATCTTATCCTAGAATATACATTATATCTCTAGGTTTTCACTCAGAAGTCTAAATTTAAATGCTCTAGATGATAATGTTGTAAAACAACTATATTTCTTCTTTTAAAATGTCAGCTTAAAATTTGACATTTAATTCATTATCTTAAAAAGTTCACAACACATACATACCTGAAATACTATTTTTTTTCAAGAGTAACTGATTTAATTTTTTTCTAATGATAAGAAAAAAATTTCAGCTCATTTTTGCTGATGCAATTTAAGCAAGATTGGTATATACTAGCCTTAATAGCTGCAGGAATTCAATTATATTAGTCAGAGACTTTGTGTTGTACAATTCTACAAGATATTTCTGGTATTCTGTATGTCTATGCCCTTTTTTCCCTCACTGTAATAATGAAAGGTGAAGCTCCACAAAGTAAAATATAAAACACAGAATCATAAACTTAAACCTAGAAGGGATTGTAGAAGTCATTGAATCCAAATTCCTAATTTAACAGATGAGGAAATTAAGGCCAAAAGAGCTTAAATTTCTTCTCCAGAATCAGGTAATAAGCATGGGATTCTGAGGTGAGATTGAAACCTAAGTATTCTTGACTCCACATCCAACATTTTATGTACATCTATTTATTATTAGTCAAGAACACCTCCCAGGTACGCAGGCTCAGGACCTGGCCATGATCCTTGAATCATCATTCTTTCTTACTGCCTTCTCCACCCCATCTTTATGCTCAGTCTATTGCCAAGTCTCATTGATTTTACCTTTCTGACATCTCTCATATATACCTCTATCTCTCATCTGACATTACTATCATCTGGATGAAGGAACTTCTGACTTCCTGCCTGAACCATTGAAATAACTTGCTGATCAGTCTCCCTCCATCAAGTCTCTTTTCAATTCAATCCATCCTCAACTCATCTGTCAAAGTGATCTTTCCATATTACATTTCTGGCCATGTCACACTCCTTTTCAAAAACTCCAGTGAATTCTTATCATTTTCAGAATTAAATATGAAACCCTCTATTTGGCATTGTGATGTTTAAAATCTTAATTGTGGTCACCAAAAATTAAAAGGCTTCAGTACCAGTCTTTGGGCATTAAACATTTATTAGAACATACAGATATTTACAAAGAGTTCAGAAGGTTATGAAAAAGAAGTCCTACCTAGCCTAGAGTTTCAGCTTGGTTGGGTTCTTCCTGAAGTCCTCCTCCACAAGCCTGCTTTAATCAGGAACTCCTTCACCAGCCTGTTTTAATCAGCCTTCCTCAGCAAACTGTTTGTGGAAGCTTTTTTATAGATCTGGAACAGAGGCGGTCCTTACACACTGCTTCAAGGTGATTGGTTGGCGTCATCCAAATCCATTGTCTTTGAAGGTGTTCTCAAGTTGAGTTCACAGTCTAGTTTCTGAGAACAATACCTTCTTAAGGGATAGCCAGGTGTGATTACAATCCAATTAACTTGAAGTAGGCTTAATCAGCAGTCAATTACTCTCACTTGATTCAATCAGTCTTGATTAATCTCCAGGTGGGTCTTTGAGTATCTGCTAAATCCCATTATTTCATCACAGCATTCATAACCCTTCAAATTCTCTCTCCCCACATTTCCAATATTTTTATACACTAACAACCCCTCTATGTACTCTTCAATTCAGTAACAATGGGTCTCCTTGATATTCCTCAAACAAGTCAGTCTATTTCCTGATTCCAGACATTTTTACTGGCTATCTTCCATGCCTTGAATTCTCTCCATCTACGTGTCTACTTTATGGGGTCCCAGGATTCCTTTCAGTTCCAGGTAAAATCTCACCTTTCAGAGGAAGACTTTCCTGTTATCCCTTAATTTTATCAAATTTCCTTTGCTTATCATTTCTCATTTATTCTCTATATATTTTTGTTTGTAAATAGCTGTTTTCATGTTGCCTGTTCATTATGTTGTGAGCTCTTTGAGATCAGGGAATATCATTTGTGAATTCTGTATCCCCAGGACTTAACAGAATACCTAGAATTAGAGTAGGAGTTTTTAAATGGATTTAGCCTAATTATGCTATCTCTCTCTCAAGTGAATTATTGATGTGGTATTGTAACTGTCAGCAAGCCTCATTAATACCAATAATCACTTTCCATAAAGTTAGATCAGGATATATACTCAATTAATTAATTGGTACATACATCTTGGATACATACTCCTACTGAACAATTTGCTAGTCCTATAATTTATTAGGAAGAATAGAGTATTCTAGTTTGCATTTGAGAAATTTTATAGTGATTATTTGATCTGAAACTGCTCTCTGCTGCAAAAGCCCATGTTATCAATACCAATATTCTCTTGGAATACCAAAATCTCAGACAAAAAGTAATAGTGATGAGGTTTGTGGTAGAGGTACTAGAATGCACCATAGTTCCAAGGATGCCCAGACTGTGGAAAATGTTCCAAAGTCATTATTCATGATACATATGACTCAGAATGGTTGGATATCATGAACATTGTAGGAGATGAAGATGAAATCCTATAGAATGTACTTGCTAAAGGATTTGTGGAAATGGAGAAAAAATGCAGACAATAAGAGTGGGTCTACCATCTCCACTAATGGAGAACCAATGACAGTAAGGTCAAAAATTCAATAAAATACTAGCATATTTTCAGAAAGCCCTTACATTATGTACTATGATAATCACAAATACTATCACATAATAAACATTTTGATATATTTTTTATCATTTTGATATTTTAATATGACTGGCCATTGTCTACAGTGAAAGCAATGAAACTGAGCTTTTAAATTTTAGTTTCTTTTTTAAATTTATTGATTTTAACTGTATTGTTTATGCTCCTATTGTGAAAATTATGTCTACTAGTATAGATATGCAACTCCTCTGTAATTTGTCATTTGTAACATTTCCTGGAGCACTTAAATATTATGTGATTTAGTCATTAAACAGCTATTATCAGTCAGAGATTGGACTTGAAGCAAGGTCCTCTTGGCTCCAAGACTTCATTCACTTTACAACATTCACTTCCAATATTTTTTTAATATCAGAAAATAATTTGAGTATAGTGTATGCATGATATATTTTTTGAGAGTCATGGGAAAGATAGAAAGAAATATACCATATCCTCCAATATATTTGTAAAAGTACTTTATGTAATAGCAAAAACAAAAACAAAAAACTACCCGAGGGAAAAAAAAGAGGTGGTCCTAAATTTAGAAAAAGCTGAACAAATCATGTCATATGAATATAATGAAATATAATAAATACAGAGAAAACATATGTTAAAAGTTGTCTTTTAAATTTTTTTATTCTCTCCTTCCCTCCTTGGCTGGAGGATTTCAGCTCAATCTTTGTATGCTTGTTATTCAAGATCTCATTGTGCAATGATCCTGTGTAGCTGATATGAGCAGAGAGTGAGAACTGAAACACCTCCCTCCTAGTCCAGACTTAGAACCTAAGTCCTCTGATATCTTGGGCAATTCCCTTTACCAACTTTGGATCTCATTATCTTCATTTGTAAAATTTGCATTAGATAATCTTTATAATCTCTTCAAGCTCATTCATACTAAAATATAATAGATTTTCTTCCAAAATCTAGTTTGTGAAATGAAAATGGTAGATATTTTGCTACCTCCATCACAGAATTATTATTAATAAAGAATTTGAGTGGTTAGAAAACTTAAAAGATGCTCTGATAAACATAATGACAATATATTATTACAGAGGAACAACATTAAAGCACAAAATATATCTCCTGACAGAGAATTGATGGACTCAGAATTCAGAATGAGACAGAATTTTTGAAGACTGCCAGTGAAGGAATTTGTTTTGTTTGATTATATATATTTCTTAGAAATATTTTGTTTCTTTTATTCCAACTAGGATAGAGGGGTAGGAGGGAGAGAAAAAATATATATCCTTCATGCCAATGTACCATACTTTTTTAAAAAATCCAGAACTTTGTTCTAAAAAAAGTGTGCATGGGTTTTTTTTTTTTTTGTTTTGTTTTGTTTGTTTTTTCTTGAAAGGGATAGGAAAGACAAAGAAGAAGGTCCCATATTATCCATGTGTTTGGTGTTTACATTATAGATATTTACAGATTATACCCTTTCCTTGAGACTTTTCTAATGACAAATTAAAACTCACTAGTACAATGACCTCATCTGAATATGCATGAAACATTGAACATCTTTAGCACCCCAATTATTTTTACTTCTTAATTGAAATTTGTTTTTTCTTATTCACTACCCCACTGATGGGGGGGGAGGGGAAGGAAAGAAAAACAAATCCCTAGTATCATAGTATCAGATATGGATTTAAAAAAAAAATCATGGATTATATATAGGGATAGGTCAGTGGGACAGTGGAGGGAGATCTAGACTTGAACTCAGGAAAACCCAAGCACAAATCTGAACTCATTTACTAGCTATGTGATGCTGTGTACAAAACTTAATCTCTGCCTTGGTTTCATCATATGTAAAAAGGAGAAAACAATAGTGACTATCTGCCAAGTTGATGTCAGGATGAGATAAGAATTGTAAAATACTTAGCACAGATATTGGCACTGAGTAGGTGCTTAATAAATGATTGTTTTTTTAATACAATAAAAGGAAAAAAAGCAACAATAAATCGAACCTCTATGCTGTATAATTATAATAATAAGGCTTAGTTCTGAAAAAGAGACTGAACCTCTATTTCTTCAATACAGAGTTGGGGAATAACTATAGAACATTGTATATACTTCAGATTTGGTTTACAAAGTAGTTACTTTTGAGGAAAATGTGGGGATTTTTGCTTTCTTTGTTTAAATTCTGGATTGGGAATATGGGACAGTAACATATTATAAAAGAAGATGACTAAAAATCAATCACAGTCATAAAATTTAATTTGAATATAAATAGCAAATAACTGCAGCACCTTGAGCTGAAAGGGAAGCATTTTTGATTGAAACACAAATGTTAAGTGAGCTATGTTTCCCTGACATGTGAGCTTAACCCACCTCTGGCACCATTAAAATTTATTTCTCTTTGGGGGCAGCTAGGTGGCACAGTGGATAAAGCATGGCCCTGCATTCAGGAGGACCTGAGTTTAAATCTGGCCTCAGACACTTGACACTTACTAGCTGTGTGACCCTGGGTAAGTCACTTAACCCTCATTCCCCCCCCCCAAAGAAATTCTCTTTAGGAGTAAATTATTACAAAAGGAGATGAAAAGTCTTCATATTTTATTATTATTTTTGTATTTTGGTCACTTTCTTAGTTAGTTTTATAAGTACACCATGTAGGGGGCAGCTAGGTGGCACAGCAGATAAAGCACCAACCCTGGATTCAGAAAGACCTGAATTCAAATCTGGCCTCAAACTCTTGACACTTACTAGTTGTGTGACCCTGGGCAAGTCACTTAACCCTCATTGCCCCACCAAAAACCAAAAGAAAACAAAATAAGTACACCATGCTTTATTGTGTCAAAATAATTTTTAAGAGACTATAACTTTTCTTGGAGAAATCTAGGAAGAAATTAAAATATTTAGTCAGAAATACTTGAAAATCTCTTCTATCATTAATTCAGATAACCAAAGTTATGCTCATTAGAATCTAGAATAGAACAAAACTACTGAGAACTCCAAAATGCTTTCACAATGCTGAGAGAATTTTGACCCAAGTATACTCATTCCTATTCAGAGTAAATGGAACTAAACAGCAGATACATGCTTACTAAATTATCCCCATCTACAATTCACAAATGTGCATTCCCAAGAGAATTTGAACCAAAATGATTTTAGCAGCAAAAGCAGCACTGTCTCACCCTGTCTCTTCAAATGATGCTTAGAATTCCTTTCATGCAGTAACATTCTACCTCCTCTTGTTTTCCTCTGCCAACTCTGCTTAATTTCTTTCTATTTAAGGTTTTACTCAGATAGCAATGTCTAGACTAACAAATCCCTCCACAGTTGCTTAAAATTAATTCTATCCTTTTTGGCTAGACACATTTACTTTGGTGTTCAGTAAAGGAGTCATAACGGAAAAACTGTTGAAACATTTCCAATGGTCTCCAAAGGAATAACGAGTTTCCCCCCTTTATTTCAATCCTGTGCTGACATCCACAGCTGGATACACACACACATACACACACACACACACACACACACACACACACACACAATGTGTATATGTATCTATTATATATATGCATACATATACACTTGCATATATACAGATGCATAGATTCATATAAATATATGCATATACATGTGCATGTAATTAAATAAAATTCTAAACTTTTCCAATACCTATGTGAGAATAGGGAAATGATCAAATTCCCAAAGGAACCATTGGAGAATATGGTTCTTCACAGTCAATTTACTACAAAAAGAGGCCAGGCCAGCTGAGCTGTGTAGGTAGTGAACAGCAACTTTAAACATTGTCTCTTTGAGAGGGGAACTTAATCTTGGAGCTATTTTTCAAATTTAATATCTATATTTCAACATATTTTCCATTATATGCATTTAAAAATATTCTGAGAAATGGTCCTGAGTCTCTACCAAATTGCCAGAGGGATCCATGACACAAGAAAATTTAAGAACAAGCCATGGACCTCTCTTCAATTCTGAGCCTGCCAAAGACTTCCAATAAAATCAAAGTAAAACTGAATTTCTATGCTATCGTGTTTTTTTGTTATTGATTTTCGTTTTATTCTGATTCAAATTAATGATGTGGTAGAATAATCTATACAGAAAGATAGTGTGAAAGTCAGCTAAGATTTCTTGTTAGTGAGGCAGCATGGTTATCTAGATGTAGAACAAGAGAAAGTGCGCTTCTAATTTCTGATGCTTCCTACCTATATGACATTGAATAAATCACATATCCTTTCAACCTCAGTTTCCTTTTCTTTAAAATGTCAAGATTTGATTTCAGCTTATGCAGGTGATGACAAGATGGCAAAGTAGAGGAAAAAGCCAAATTCTCAGCATTCCCCTCCAAACAACTTTAAAATAATGCCTTATAATTGAATTTTGAAATAGCATAGTCAATAAGGGTAGGGTAGGGAATTATACCAGCTGAAGAAAACTTAAGAGGTCGGAAGTAAAGATCTGTAACAGTAGGGTACAGGCTGACCTAGAGCACAGGTGTCTGCAACACAAGGTCTTGGAGGTGTCAAAAGCAGCTCTATAGCAGAAGCACCTTCAGGAGCTCTCAATCCATAGCTTATAAGGAAATTGCCCATAAAAAACACCAAAGGGGATGCCTGAGCTAGCACTGGGTACAGGACAGGGATTTATGTCAGTATTACAAAGCTGGTTCAATATTAAGAAAATTATCAGAGTAAGTGACCATATCAATAGCAAAGGAATTTTATAAGATGATAAGTAATATCTATATAAAACCAAGACCAGAGACTATCTATAATGTGGACAAGCTAAAAACCTTCCTAAGAAGATCAGGGTTGAAGTCTATCACTATCACCATTATTGTACAATATTGTATTAGAAATGCTGCCTTTAGGAAGAAGATAAGAAAATGAATTAGAAGTAACTAGAGGGGCGGCTAGGTGGTGCAGTGGATAAAGCACCAGCCCTGGATTCAGGAGGACCTGAGTTCAAATCCGGCCTCAGACACTTGACACTTACTAGTTGTGTGATCCTGGGCAAGTCACTTAACCCCCATTGCCCTGCAAAACAAAACAAAACAAAACAAAAAAAAAAGAAAAAGAAGTAATTAGAACAGGTAATGAGGAAATGAAACTCTCAGTTTTTTGCAAACAGTATGGATGAATATTTATAGAACCCTAGAGAATCAATTAAAAAAAACTAGTTGAAACAATTCACAACTTTAAGTAAGTTGCAGGATATAAAATAAACCTACATAAATCATAAGCATTTCTGTATATTACCAAAAACCCATCAATAGGATACAGAAAGAGAAATTCCATTTAAAATTACTGTGGAGATTAAAAAATATTGGTTGTCTGCCTAGCAAGAAAACCCAGGAACTATTTGATCATAATTACAGAACACTTTTCACACAAATTGATTTAAAAGATTGGAAAATATTAATTGCTCATGACTAGGCTGCGTCAATGTAATAACAATGAGTCTTCTGCCTAAACTAATTTGCTGATTCAGTAATCAATCTAACAAAGGATTCTATTATAGAGTTAGAAAAATAATAATAAAATTCATCTGGAAAAGCAAAATGTCAAGGCAGCTAGGTGGCACAGTGGATAAATCACTGGCCCTGGATTCAGGAGGACCTGAGTTCAAATACAGTTCCAGACACTTGACATTTACTAGTTGTGTGGCCTTGGGCAAGTCAATTAACCCTCAGTGCCCCCCCCCAAAAAAAAGCAAAATTTCAAGAATATAAAGGGAATAAATGATAAATGGTGTGTATATATATATAAACGTAAGCTAACAGTCCCAGATATAATACATTATTACAAAGTGCAAATCATTAAAGCCATCTGATCCTGGCTAAGAATTTGAGTGGAGGATTAATGTAATAGATTAGATACACAATATACAATATTAAATGACCATAGAAAGCTAGTATTTGATAAACATGAAGAGCAAATCTTTTGGGGTAAGAAATCTCTATTTAAGAAAATTTGTTGAGAAAACTAGAGGGTATTTTGGCAAAAATTAGGAATAGACCAACATCTTTCAACATATAGCGAGATAAGATAAAAATGGGTATATTATTTAGATATAAAAATCACATTATATACAAATTATAAAAGCATGGAAAATTTTGCCTGATAGATCTATTCATACAGGAAGAATTTATGACCAAATATGAGATAGAGAGGATACCAGGATGTAAAATTGATAATTTTGCTTACATGGAATTAAATTTTTTTTAAGAAAAAATACAATGCCACCAAAATCAGAAGAAAGCATATAACTAGGAAAGAAAAGCATAACAAATCTCTGATAATGACCTGAGCCAACTCTATAAAAATAGGAGCCATTCTTCAATTGATAAATGGCTGAAGGCTGTGGACAGATACTTTTCAAAAGAATAAGTCAAAGCACATGAAAAAATGCTCTAAATCAGTGTTGATTAGAAAAATGCAAAATAAAACTTCTCTGAAGTACCACTTCCTGCCTATCAAACTCGCGTGAGAATTTATTGTGATTTGGGGACCCTGCCTTTGGGCTGAGATTAAAAAGCCTTAGGCCCTCAGGGGTTTTTTCTGTGTATGAGGGGCTAGGTCCCCTCCCCCTCCACTTCAGCCAAGCTGAAAAGCCCCGTGGACCTTACAGGACACCAGGTTGGACAGCTGGGGAAAAAGCCCCAGCTCCCTCTACCCTGACAGGATCTACCCCCAGAGATCCCAGGCTCCTCCAGACCTGCCTCTGACGCAGCCTATGTGGAGGTTCCAGGCGTGCAGCAGGGTGCGTGGTCTCCTCGAGCCCTGGGTATGGTGTGCACAGGAGACTTGAGCTCCCCTGGCTGCAGCCCTAGCGAAGCCAGGGGATTACCTTGGCATGTGTGGGGTTGCAGGGAGCCAGAGGTTTGAGGGGAGAGAAGGAAAATATATATTGGGGAGTTACACAGTAAGGAAGGATGGAGAGAAAGAGGACTCCAGAGGACTAAGGGAACACAAGGAGGTCTGTGAGAGAGAGAAGCAGGGGTTCAGCATGACAGTATAGAAAGGGGGTTCCAAAGGAGACTGAGCAGGACAGGATTGAGTAAGAGACACTGAGAGGTCAGTAAGAAAGGAGAGGTAGGGGTATACTAAGAAAGTTGCCAGCATTGCAAACAAATTGGTTGGCAGAAATTCCCAGGTCATATTATAATTTTGTTATCCTTGTTTCTACATTTAACTCTAAGTCTATTCACCTAAATAAACCCCATATTTGCTTTAATTATTAATTAAAAGAGGCAACTTAATCCTTTTTTTCTTATCAATTTGGGAAGAGCTGTGTGGAATTCTATAAATGGCCCATATTAAATTAATAGCAGTCAGCTAGCCAGCCAGTCAAACATCCACAGATTAGACCCCCCAGTTAGATTAGGCTCAGGTAGTCAGTTAAAATATTCTAACATTTGAATGGTGACCCAGATGGGACTTATGGCCCAATTATAATTTTTTAAACTTATAATTTTTCACATAGATATAATTTTTTGTATAAGTCTAGTTACATAATTTTTCAGATTAGTAGATATAGTTAATTTTTTTTATAATGGCTAACATGACATAAAATGAAAATGTTATATACTAAAGGAGATGTGAAAAAATAGGTATATTGTTGGAGTTGTGAACTGGTCCAACCATTCTGGAGAGCAATTTGAATCTATGCCTAAATGGCTAGAAAACTATACATACCCTTTGACCCAAAAATAACACTCCTCAGTATGTATGTCAAAGAAATCAAAGAAAAAGAGAAAGTACGTGTTTATACAAAAATATTTATAATGGCGCCTTTTATGTAAAGAATTGGAAATTGAAGGGATACACATCATCTGTGGAATGGCTGAACAATTTCTGGTATATTATTGTAATGTAACACTATTGTGCTATAAAAAATCACAAGTAGGATAGTTACAGAAACAACAACAACAACTGAGAAGACATAACAACTCATGCAAAGAGATGTGAGCAGAACCAAGAAAATATTGTACACAGGAACAGCAATATGATAAAGAGGATCAGCTTTGAAAGACTCAGCTACTCTGATCAAGACAATGATCCAAGACAATTCCAGAGGACCCATGATGAAAACTTCTATCCTCCCACAGAGAGAGATCTGATGATACCTGAGTACACAGTAATGCATACTTTTATCACTTTATGTTTCTTTGGTTTTTTAAAATCTTTTTTCAACATCACAAAAATAGAAATGTGTTTCATATTACTTTACATGTATAGCTGGCATGTTGCTTGCCTAAGCAAAAGATGGGAGGGAGAGAGAAAATTTTGAACTTTAAAAATAATTTAATGTTAAGGGTGGCTAGGTGGCACAGTGGATAAAGCACCGGCCCTGGATTCAGGAGTTCCTGAGTTCAAATCCGGCCTCAGACACTTGACACTTAACTAGCTGTGTGACCTCGGGCAAGTCACTTAAGCCCCATTGCCCTGCAAAAAAAAAATAATAATAATTTAATGTTAAAAATAAATTGGTTTTAAATTAACAATTTAACCTTTTAGCTTTCATAAAACTATATGCAGTATGCTAAGTTAAAAGAGTATAGTTTTAGGGTCTATTGTTCATTAGTCAATTTCCCTCTGTGTCTCATTGTGTTTTCCCTGGGTGTGAGCATGATAAAAGAAGTTTTGTGAGCTGTGAAGTGCTCTGAACTTCCTGAAGCTTAAGATTCAGAAAACTGAAAAGGATTTGGACCATGGTAGGTCTTTATCTTAAGGACAGCAATATCTGTATCCTGGATTATAACTTCTGAGTATTTTAATAATTTCTTGTGAATGCCTTTGTCAAAATTTGTAGGGTTTTTTGCTGATAAATGTGATAAGAAATGTTTTAAAATATCCTACTCCTTTACTTTATACTTTCTTATATAGGTTTGCTTTTATTGTTTCCTCTTTGGTAAATTCCAGAAGAAGGGTCATTTGTGTAATGTGAGTATTTATATGATGCTATAATCTTTGTCCCTTTGACATTGCTGTTTTATCCTTTTTAGTTATTATAGTTGTGGAATAAAATTAATTCTAGAATAGAGTTTTGGCAAGAGTAGCTTTAGAGACATCATTGGCAAAATGTCCAACATATGTCAAATATTATAAAAGCACCTACAAAATGACAAGACAATCAGGGAAAAGTTTCACTGAATTGTGTAGAATTTTTTCTAAAGGATTTATGGAAAGCTATGGGAAAAGTATCAGAGGATGAAAATCATGGATTGATAAGGATCTACATGAGAGGAGAGGTTTTCCAAATTATGATCAAAGCTCCATTGAAGTAAGGACATCAGCTTTGAAATAATAGGAAGGCCTGTTTGTTCCTTCTTTAATTACTAAAAGCCAGTATTTACCTTTTTCTGAAAACAATAATGAGGTCTTGTTAAATCTGTGTCCCAGGATCTCAAGTCCGCCTTATAACAATGGGTGATTTGATTTCAGTCAACCAAATTCTTCAAATGTTTATTAAAGAAGACATTGCTTTTAACTTGAATCAGACTACAAAGTCCATAAATAAAAAATATACTTCCTATAGTACTTGGGAAGTAAACATGGGTTATAGCTGTATTTGGCCTGTTTCACTTTGAATATTTGATGAACTTATGGAATTACTGAAAAAAGAAAAAAAAACATCATCTATCATTCTTCTTTTTTTTTTTTTGGTGGGGCAAATGAGGGTTAAGTGACTTGCCCAGGGTCACACAGCTACTAAGTGTCAAGTGTATGAGGCCGGATTTGAACTCAGGTCCTCCTGAATCCAGGGCTGGTGCTCTATCCACTGCACCACCTAGCTACCCATATATCATTTTTAGATTGAAATTTCTCAAGTAGTCAAAAGACTGGGGAAGTTATTCTTGATAATATTTTAAAAAGTTATATTGTCTCTGAACACTACAACTTTAAGAATGCTTTCAGAAAAACATGTTAACATTTACATCACCTACAAAGTCTAAAATGCACTACTTTAAAATACCTATTGGCTGGACAAAGGTTAAATTTATCATAGTCTAAGATAAGGGCCTTGACAATGATACAAAATGACTATATGCCAAGTAAACTAAAAGAGCAGCTTCTAATACTGATGATGTCTTTAAATGCGGAGTCAGCAGAATGCAGGAAATGCATGTTCCACTAGCTTTGAAAGGCTCTTCTGCTGTAGCAATATTTACTTAGGCTGAAAAAGATTACACTAAGGCTCTTATTGAAGATTTAAAGATATAGAATACAATGTTTATAAGAAGAAAAGCCACCCTGAGAAAGAATACTTTTGAAAATCCATCACACTGACAACTAGAAATTCTCATAACATGAAAGAGTATAATGCAAAGCTTTAGATAATTTTTCAAACACTGTACACCATATGTATTTGAGAGTCCCTTGTTCCACTGGAATAGGTACATTATACAAAGGGTAAAATGGTGAATCTGGTGTGGCCTGTTCTTCATGAAGGTATGCTATCTTTTTAGTGATCACTGTCTGTTTTAAGGATCCACAAGCTATGTTATTAACAACATGTTCTGGAAATTTTCCAAAAATAGTGATCAAGATAAATTGCCTATATGTTGCTGCCTCTCCTCAGGTCCATTTGTAAAAATTTTGCCATTTGCATTTCTCTTGCTCTCAGATTTTTTTTCAAAAATCACCCAAACTGGCTAAATAATGATATTTTTTTCAGTATTCTTTGATTCAGTTTGTCTGTGTCTCATGATTTGAACTCATTGAGGGCAGCTACACACTATCTCGGCAACCCCTCAACGTTTCCTGTTTCTCTTGTTTATATAATACCCTCATCTATCTTTATTGGATGATCATTTTTCTTTGAAAGGAGAAGTAATTATAAAATAGGTAAACTGAATAATGCACACCTAATAATGGAATAAATCAGAATTAAAATTGTGGAAAGGTATTAAAAGAGAAATTGGTAATTGAAACATAGCATGGCCACTTCCTAGGCTATCATATCAATGCTGCTGGTAAATAGTGAAAAGATATTGCAAAGAGTCAAACCATATCTCAAAAATTAAAACAAAAAAGAACTTTCTAATTGATTTGTGCAGAAATGGAAATTTTGCTGATGAGGTAGTGAGTTTCCACTTTATTGGAGTTCTTTATTTAGGGGCCTGATTATTACTCATGGGAGTTTATTTGAGGTTGACAATGAACAATGCCAAGGATTTGAAATCCCTGGTTTGACAAAGCATGTGTCCCAAAAGTTTAATGAGGATGAAGAAAATGGCAGAATATCATGGATCCAACTTTGAAAAAATTGAAGCGAGGCTAGAAGTTGCTCTTCATCTGTTTGCAAAAGAGTTAAATGAGTTGAAGGAAATAGAGAAAGAATTAGATAAAGATTCAACTGTGATTGTCCCTTTAGTCAAGCTTGTTTCTCGACTTCATTAATGGGTCAATAAAATTGAGTAGAATTTGAAGGCGAAATTACAATGATCAAGGGTTGTCACCATGGTTCTAATATTTCATAGACCATCCATTTGGCGAGTGCTTGGGAATCTGATAATTTTTTTGTTTTGTTTTACTTTGTTTTGTTTTTGAGATTATTATCTTATCTCACCCAGTACAGCACCCATTAATGGTCTGGTTCCATTGTTGATTGTCATTGAAGTTTTGATCTGTTCCATTTCTAACCTTGGTTAAGTCACACATCCTTCAGTAACATTATGGACCCCAACTCCTAAGGATTCACCATGTTGATACAGACTTAGTGTTCACACCCAATGTGCTCAAAATTCCCAACTTCAAGTGATCCACCAGCTTCAGCCTCCCACAGTAGTAGCAGGGATTACAAGTGCATGCCACCACACCAAGCTAATAAAATAATCTGTGTAGAAAACACATTATCTACATGGTTTTGATCATTTAAAATGCTTTGCTTTTTTTTGGTGGGGCAATGGGAGTTAATTGACTTGCCCATGGTCACACAGTTAGTAAGTGTCAAGTGTCTGAGGTCAGATTTGAACTCAGGTACTCCTGAATCCAGGGCCAGTGCTTTATCCACTGCTCCACCTATCTGTCCCCAAAATGCTTTGCTTTTTACCCTAACATTTTGCATAGCATTCAGCAGTATCAGTTCAAATGTTTATCTTTTAACCTCTTCCTTCTACAATTTTAGAAAAAATGTCTACCTCCACCCACCTATTCCCAAGGGGAAAAAATGTGGTGGTGGAGGTCTTACTTGGTTAGAGTCAGAAAATCAGAGTTAATGGATAATAGTGGGGCATATAACACCCAGAGAATCAGTTTTATATTTTCTAAATATTCCTATTTAATATAATGGCTTGCATTTGTTACAACTGAGTTCCAAACTCTGTGTCTTGAGTTGCTATGACATACTCCTCATCCACGAAATCATGAATAATCCGAAGGGGAACATATCCATGAAGCTAATATCCTCTAAAAAGAATTAAATGTAGTTTGTTAAGTGTGTAAGTTAGGTAAGTACATTGGTTAAATACAGATGCCATAGGGCTTTCAAGAGCATAGAAATCACTTCAAAGTTTGGGTCACATCACCTTTAAGATGAGATGTTTCCTCATCTTCCTAACTGCCAGTGCCTTGGTTATATCATTACCTTGTTTGTGTGTGCTAATTTATACACATATTTTCTCCGCAATAGGATGTAGGGTCATTGAAGGCAAGGGATACATTTTTATCTAACCTAGAATGGTGCCTGGCATATGGTAGGCACTTAACAGTTTTTCAATGATTTATTGATAAAGATTACATGAGGGCTCTGTCTAGGAGTCAAACAATGAATTAGGAGAATCTAGAGGCACAATTTAAACAAAATGACAGGAAGAGAAGGGAGCAGAGAAGCTTGCTTTATCTCAGTGGTTCTCCTGATTCCACATTTGCATACCTTGAGAAAAAGCCAAGTCATCCTGAATCACAAGTATTCTCAATTGTCTGGGACTTCTTCGTGGCCCACAAGAGGCAAAGCATTTAGTAATTAGGTTTTATTTTTTGAACTATTATTTTCCTGCTTGCATATTGGGCATAGGATACAGCCAGTGTAATCACAGCCAGTGAATCAAATGAACTGGATTTTTACTAAGACCCCTTCTTTTGTGGATGTTTATAAAACTATAGTGGGCACCTCAGTCTGGGTGAAAGTAAGGGCACATAGTATGGTATAGAAAGAAAAGTCATGCCTGTGGAATCACATCAAGGTTCAAATCCCATGCCTGGCCTTGATCACATCTACACCTTGCTCAAGATGTTTTATCATGTTAGACCTTAGTTTTTTCAGCTGTAAATGAGGGAGTTAGAGTAAAGAGCCTCTAAGTATCCATCCTTCTCTCAATCTGTCATTCTGTGGAATTTATTCTCAATTTGATCATATAGTTTTCTTTTCTTTTAAGTAAAGACAGAGAATGCAATTTGAATGCTTATGTCATGGGGAAATGGGGTAGGGGGTTTGGGATAGGGGTAGGTGTTTGGGGTTAGGTGTTTGGGTCCTTAGGAATTCCTCTTTAAAGAATTACACCTTCTTGCACACAAAAGAAGTTAGAATAAGATGGTAGTTTATTTTGGGGCTGAGGAAGGGAAGGGGAAAGGAAGGGAAACCATGAAAGAAGTCCTTGGACTTCTCATGGGGAGAAAGGCATGGCACAGAGAGAGTGGCTCTGAGATACCAATCTTTTCGAGCAGGAGACTGGCAGGTACCATCTGACTGGAAAGTTCCTTTAGTGAGGGAGGACCATCCCCCACTGGTGGTGGCTGGCAGAATTGGGTGAGGGGTAGCTGCAGATCTCTCAAGCCATCTCAGGACACAAAGGAAGCAGCCACACCTAATCTTATCACCCCAGGGTTGAGGGAAAATAGAATGAAGGGTGGGGGTCCTGGAGCTAGCTCAGTCCAATCTGGTTCCACTTATCTTTCTAGGCATGTCTGTCCTCTGGTTTACTTTCTCAAGGGGAAGGTTCTTTTATATGCCCTGGAGAACTTCTGGGGTGCTATGGGTCCATAACATTTAAGTGCAATTGACTGACTCCTCTTTTTCAACTAGCTACACTCTGAAGGGAAAGTAGATATCTCCTTAAAAAACCTGCATTTAAGGAGGATGTCCAAACCATCCATCTCTTCATTTTCCACCCAGTTGCACTCTTTTGGATATTTTCATCATATCCTTTCTCCAAATTTTGCAATCCTATGCTTTTTAATAATGTTTTTAGTGTTGTCTTCCATTAGATTACAAAATCAATGAGGGCAGGAACCATTTTTTTTCTTTCTTTTTTTTTTTCATGTGGCACTCTGGAAATAAAAGCTGGCATTAAAGATAAGAATTCTGGGTTCAAGCCCAACTCTGACACATACTTGATTGTGAAACCCTGGAAAAGTCATTTAACTTCAGAGTGCTTTGACAATGATCTACGTTTCAGAAAATTCAATGACCTTCATTTATCAAGGGAATTTCCAATTAGAGTGAAATCATAGGTCTAATCCTTATCTCTTTTTGCGTATTATGGGTTCTATCCAATCAGTTAAAAATATGAAGCACTTGTCGATTTCACTTCTAGACTATATCTCATATTCATGTACTGTTTTTTTTTTTTTTTTTTGTGAGACAGTTGGGGTTAAGTGACTTGCCTAGGGTCACACAGTAAGTGTCAAGTATCTGAGGCTGGATTTGAACTCAGGTCTTCCTGAATCCAGGGCTGGCACTTTATCCACTACACCACCTAGCTGCCCCTCATGTATTCTTCTATGTTTCTACATAGTCTATCTTCCAAATTCTAGCAAAGGGGTCCATACAGCAGATGCTTAGGAAATACCCAATGAAATGGATTTGCTTTTATCCTAGTCCTCTTTGTAACTGTTTTATGTGCTTGCAGAGGGGGTGACATTTCCTAGAGCTATACCCTGATTATATCACTATTTTCCTTTCCCATCCTGACTATAATACAGGCTTCTATGAACAACCTTTTCTTTGGATTTTACTGCCAGATTTATATCCTTTCCCCTTATCTCTCTCTTAGTAACCAAACATGCTTCTTACAATGTCTGTTTTATACTTTAATTCATTAACACAATGAATGATCATTTATTAATTGCCCTCTATACACCATGTACTAAGTTGACCACTAGAGATAGAGAAATTTAATAGTCCCTATTTTAGGAGAGGAGAGGCAAGAATATAAGAGCAGAGGAGAGCAGAGAGGAGAGGGCAGGGGATGAGGAGAGGAGAAAAAAGGAGAGGAGAGGAGAGGAAAAGAGGAGGGAAGAGAGGAAAGCAGGGGAAAAGAGGGAGGAGATTGAATTATAGGCTTGAATATGTTTACAACCTATTAGAGAAAACAATGTGTGCATATATAAGTAGAAAATACACACATTTTAAATGCAAAGCAAGGGGTATGGGTTAGGGAATTACCTGAAACCAGAGTTCACATAGGATATTATAGGGCTCACAAAGGAGATAACACTTATGCTGAAATTTGAAGGAAACTAGAGCATTCAAGAGGCAGAGAGGAAGGAGAAGTACATTCCAGGTGTGGGGAGCAGCCTGTGAAGAGGCAGAGCGAGAAAAGATAGCGTTTTGGGTAAGGGAATCAACAGCCATACCTGTCTGTCATGAATAAAGATTGTGTGAGAGACAATAGTATATCATATCCATAGAAAATTAGAGCTTTAAAAAGCTTAAACGTCAAACAGAGGGCTTTGTATTTTATTCAAAATGCAATAATAAACTATTGGAAGTTTTTGAATAAAGGAGCAACATGGACAGACATGTGCTTTAGGAATTTCAGTTCAGCAGCCATAAAAAGAAGAGGAAAGAGATGGGATTTAAGGAGAACGATGATTAAGGTATTACAATATTCTAGGTGAGATATAACTAAGTTAGGATTGTGACCATGGAGAGAAAGGGGTAAATGTGGAAGGTGTTATAGATGATGTGACAATTGATTAGACTTGAAGTGAGAAGGAATTGAAGAATAAAGGATGATAATGAACCTGAGAAACTGGAAAGATAACAGAATTCTAAACAGAAATAGGAATCTTTTGAAGAAGGAGTGTTTTGGGAAGAAAAAGTAGTGAATTATATTTTTGCCTAGATTTCTCGCCACAGTATTAAACTCAACATTTGCAAACAGTGAGGTATGAATCTTCCTTTTGAAATTAATTGAGTCCAGGGGGCAGCTAGGTAGCACAGTGGATAGAGCACTGCCCTGGATTCAGGAGGACCTGAGTTCAAATCCAGCCTCAGACACTGGATACTGACTAGCTGTGTAACCCTGGGCAAGTCACTTAACCCTCATTGCCCTGCCAAAAAACAATAAATAAAAAGAAATTAATTGAGTCCAGCATCTCCATCTACAAAGATGTATTTTTCAGTATCATTTTATGGCTTTACATTTCCACGTTAACATTCATTTTAAAACCAATACCATTTCCCCCTTTACAAAGCCCAAATACCAAAATCATCTGCAATGCTATTGTGTTCTCTATTGATTAATTAATAAAATCTTCTTGCTTGTCCATCCACATTACATGAATTTATCCTCTTCTTTTCTATTTCCTCCATTATCTCTACTCTTCTCCTCTACACGAGCTTCCATCACTCTCTACTTCTCTCCCATTCTTTCTACCACTTGTCATCTTTCACTTATTTTTTTTTTATTTCACTGATGGTTATCTTCCTATTTTTACATCTATGACCATATCATTCCACTACTCATAAACAATTGTCATGGCTCCCCCATATCCAGAACAATCTCCTTTCAGCTTTAAGGCTTTATGACAATATAGAAGATATGCTTATTTCTGAACCAGTCAGAAAAACCTTCTTGCTGTCTCTTGGTTAGAATGGGAAGATACCTTTTTAAGGACAATTGTAAGGCTTTTCCCAACCACTTTTACTTTAAAATAAAATCTATTAACAATTCATGTAATTATTGCTGATGAATTCAAAGTAGCCTATTTTTTAGTATAAGTATCATGAATGAGGAAATCAGTATCCTGGTTTCTTGTCTTGCCTTGATGCTATTAAATTATTCACAGTGTATCCCATTTAAATACAAGTTATGCCTTTGCCAGCTTTTAGCATTTCACTGTAGAATAAAAAAAAAAGGTTCCTTTATCATTCATATTGAAAACACTTAAACTTTAATCCACTCAGAGTTTGGTGCCTGTTATTTGATCTTCAAGAATTGTATTCAAAGTGGGAAAGGTAGCTTCCCATTAAAACAGTGGATGAAACATGCTTTATAATGTGAATAGTATAGTACCCTCTTATTTACTGGTCATCATTATTCAGATTCTCTACCAAAGATCTTCAGTTACATTGGGAAAAGAAGCTTTAAAAAACTGCATATCTCAAATTAACCTTTTAAATTTGGAACAAGTCATATTATTTGACTTATGGGAATGACCATTCCTCAGGAATTCACTCCTGTGGATACATGTGTTGTCAAAACATTTTACAACTACCATAGAATTAATGAATATATCTTGATCTATAACCTATGAAAACTGGGGTAAAAGATAAACAACCAGGCCTTTGTTTTTGCTCTTTTAATACTTCTAACATTTTTTTAATTTCCCCACAGCAACCATTACCAAATGTATCAATTCTCCTTAAATCTGGAACTCCACACTTCACTTGCTATCCTAGAACAGATTTTCATTCCTTCCTTCCCACCTTAAACTGTTTTTGAAATTTTTGACTTTTTTTCCTTCTTTCCAGTAACAAAGGAAGAGTGGTCCCTACTCCTATTCAAGCTGAAGGCATATACCTGGTCCCAGAATGGTATTGTAGAGAGAATGTGGAAAATAATTTCAGTAAAATTTAGCCTAATACCTACCTCAGATTATTAAAATTGGTAACCCTGGGCAAGTAACTTATCCCCTAAAAGTTATAATTTTCTTATCTATAAAATGAAGAAAACCATTCCAACTCAAATGGTTGTTCCAAGGTTCAAATAAGAAGAAATATGCAAAAATATTTTCTGCTTTCATAAGTCCTTCTGACTTCTCTTAGATCTTGCCCTATCTTCTTCCATCTAAGTATAAACATTTTCCAAGGTTCTCCAGCCAAATTGACTTCCTAGTTTTTTTTTAACTTGGCATGATAGTTCTAGACTTTTGCAGAAGGAATTCCACACATATGAAATAAACTCCCTCTTCATCTGCACCTGGTAAAGTTCTGAGCTTCCTTCAAGAATCACTTTCCTTGCTAAACCATACCTGATTCCCCTTACTTAATTGTTAGTTTCTCTCTCTCTCTCTCTCTCTCTCTCTCTCTCTCTCTCTCTCTCTCTCTCTCTCTCTCTCTCTCTCTCTCTCATGCTGATAGTTCTTGATTCAGGTGTTTTATTCTTCCATGGAATTTAAGCTCCTCAAGAGTACAGATTGTTTAGGATCTTGTTTCAGTATCCCTGTTGCCTTGCACATACCTAATAGGTGCACCATAAAGATTTGATGGATTGGATAGGACTGTATTACACCCAAAATGTCCTTTTTCTCCATATCTGACTTTAAGGCTTTAGGTGTGGCAGGTACCGAACTCTATTTCAGTATATTTCAGTCCAATTCAACAAGCATTTATTAAACAGCTTCAATGTGCTAAGCAATGTACTAGTTGCTGGGAATATTGGTCCAAAAATAAAATAATCCTTCCCCTCAAGGAGTTTATTTTCTACTAAAGGAAAGCAACAAGTGCACAGGTAAATATATACACATTATATTATTTGATATCCACACTAATCTTTGAAGGAGGAATAGTAATAATGTCCTTATTTTAGAGATGAAGAAGTTAGAACCTTCAGAGTGACTTAAGGGATTTACAGTCACAGAGTGGCAGAGCCTAGGTTTAGAAAACAAGCAAAAATGTTATTGAATAGTAGAGCCAAACAACAACAACAACAACAACAACAACAACAACAACAACAACAACATATTGTAGTATGATCGCTTTGGGAGAGATGAACCCAATGAAGTGTAACTAAGTTAAGTATGAGAAAAATAATGAATAATAAATAGAGCATCAAAGTTGTAGCTGACTCCCCAAAGAGAGAGAAGCACAATTTTAGAGGAGCCAGGAACAGCTCCTTTAAATGGATTCCCAGTCTCCCTAGGCCTATTTAATATAGTCTTAGGCCAAAATTTCCATAACGGCCATTGGAGTCAATCTTTTCTTATACCTGCACTCAGGAAAATAAAGAGCTGGCTTGTGAGAAGTGAGGGATGGTGGGTGGGGGAAGCCAAACAATTCAACCTTTGCATAAATGGAAACTAAACAAAACCTTTTAAGATAATGAGAAATCTTTCAGTCCCTTACATTTCTTCTGTTTTTGTTTGTTTGTCTGTTTGTTTTTGCAGAGCAATGAGGGTTAAGTGACTTGCCCAGGGTCACATAGCTAGCAAGTGTCCTGTCTGAGGCTGGATTTGAACTCGTCCTCCTGAATCCAGGGCTAGTGCTTTAATCTACTCTGCCACCTAGCTGCCCCCTTACATTTCTTCTAATTCTTCTTTTATTCTCTGGTTCTTCTTTTATTTTTAAATGATCATTTGATTTATGTTAATTGTGTTTTTACATAATCTACACTTCATATTATATTTACATACACATATATATATATATATATATATATATGTCTCCACAATTCTTTTCAAGAGTGATACATTATAACTAAAGAAAAGGAGAAATGATTCAGCCAAACCAACATATTACAAAGTCTGACATTATACATGTAGCATTCCACATCTGTCGTTCCCTACCCACATTAAAACAAAGATGGGATGACCTGGTTTGGCTCCATTTTTAATTGTTTATCATATCTCTTTCATTAGACAGAGGGAGTACCATTTCTCCTTCCCCTATTATGTACCCCAAAGAAATATCTCATTATTAAATTTGAGATTTTTTGAAAGCACAAACCTACTCTCTGATCATGTAAGAAGTAATTAAAAAAAAAAGAAGTAATTAAGTTTGTATACATGTAATAGCAAAGCCTTGAATTAGAATTGTACACAATGTTTGGGAAGGGGGAGATTGATGCTTCAATAATTCATTTCAGTAAAATTTATGAAGAAAACTATCTGAATTTCCATTAGAATTCAAATAAAATGAGGACCAGGTAATAAGACAAGTCAGAGCAGTTAAATCAGTTGAAAAGAGTAGGAAAATGTTAAAAGTGACATAATTATCCGTTCAGGCTTTTATATTTTTCTACTCTGTTTTACTTGTCATGATGTTCATCACCAATTTTGCTTTCAGACTTGGTCTTGAACTCTGCAGCTGCATCAAAGTCAGGGGATGTGGGGGTGGAGATGAGGTGGAGGTTGGTAGGAAATTGCCATGTTAAGGGATAGATTAGAAAAATCTGGCTTTAATGAAATCAGTCTCATGTGTAAGGATGAGGTGCCTGGTTAAATCAGCAAATCTGGGGACTCAATGATCCTGATGAGGCACAAATGAGATTTATTCTCTCCTTGGAAGCAAAGGGGTACATCCCACAAGTATGAGAAATTGCAAAAGAGGCTGTGGAAATAGTTATGTTGCTGTTAGAAAGATGTCATGTCAGCATGGAAACATGCAAAATTACCTTAAGTATATACAACATCTCTAAATATTGCAGTGCCTGTTCTTCCCATTGTCCAGGTCTTATTCCCTACTTTCCTGAGGAATTTAACCAATAACTGACCAATGACTGACAAAATTGGTTGTAACAAGTGAAATAACATTGACTCCCAGCAACCCTATGTCACCCGTAACAATCTCAGAATAATAGTGTTTATATCTGAGGGATCTGTCTTCCATTCTTCTATTAAGGATAGATATGACATATTTTGTCACAATAATTCCAAGGAAACTGAATCCTCACAAATTATCATATTTCATAGGTCAAAAGCAATTAACACAGAGTGAGAAAATCTGAAATTTGCAATCCATGTCACAAGTTTCAGTCCTTTTTCATATATTTATATTTTCAAGAGAGGCAGCAAGAGTACAATGAGAATAGTGCCATGACCTAGCTTCTAATGCTAATTGTGCTACCTGTCAAAAGTAACTTAACTTCTCTTGGACTCAGTGTACTTATCTATAAAATGTAAGGGTGGGAGCAGGAGGTTGAGTGGACTGTATCCCCTGAGGGATCGCTTGAATTATTGAAACAGGATCATAGAATCATAGATTTAGACCAAAAGGGAACCCTAGAGATTCAATAGTCTATCTAGTTAATTTAACAGATAGATTTTTATATGTATATTTTGCTAGGTATTTCCTCCATGGATGCAAATTATAAATTCTTGACACTATTCTATACCCTGGAACTGACTTAGTAAAAATAGATAATAACCTAGTGTCCAAACGTATGATGATGAGCCTCTCTGAGCTTAGTTTTGGTGGTCCTCAGCCAACAGAGACCCAGTCAGTCACCAGGCCTTATGCCAGGGGTTGTTAGCCTTTTTTGAGTTATGGACCCTTTTTGCAGTTTGGTAATAGCTTTATGCCCTTTGTCATAATTGTATTTTTTAAAAGTTGTAGGAAATGACAAATTTCAGTTTATATATATATATATATGTATGTATGTATATGTATATGTATATATATGTATATAAACACACATTTAAGAATACATGTACATATCTATATCTATATCCATACCTCTATCTATTTTAGTACCCAAATTCACAGAACTCCTAAAATTTAGCCATAGAAACTTTTTCAGTCCATGAACCACAGGTTAAGGATAGCTGTTCTATATTTTCCTGGCATAGGCTTTCAGAATTCAGGGTTACCTTTAAACCATGGAGACTCTTTGATGACCTTGACTTGCTTTTAGGATAAAATATAAAAAAAATCTCAGTTTAGCATCTAAATTCGGGTCAATTTAGAAAAAAAACTGAAAACATAAGTGCTTATGACATGTAAAGTACTTACAGAGGTACTAGAGATAAAATTACTAGGGATTAGAATTATTTTCCTAAATGAAAAAGCCTAAACTAGACTTTAAAGGAATTTGGGGATTTATGAGGCAGAGGTGATAGGAGAGTACATTTCAATCATGGAAACCAGTTGTGCAGACATATAGGTGGGAGGTAGAATGCCTAGGATGAAGAGCAGCTAACAGGTCAGTGTGTCTAGAATGCAGAGGCTGAAGGGGCATACTATAAAATAAGACTGGAAAAACAAATTTGGACCATATTATGGAAGGCTTTAAATGTTTTGATAAGAATTTTTAAAATTTCATCCACAGAGAAATAGGGAACCATTGAAGAATTTTTAGTAGGAGGGATGATGGTGAATTATCCATTATTGTATTATCAATTTGGAGCTTGAAAGTGTTGGGTTTTTTGGTTGTTGTTATTTTGTTGCTGTTATTTTGTTTTTGTTGGGTTTTTTTTGGGGGGGGTGGGATAGGGGAGAGAATGGAGTCAGGGAGACCAGTTATGAAGCTTTTGGAAAAGTTTAGAAGTGATGTGGATCTGACCTGAAGGAGAGCTTATGTACTTATGCAGAGAAAAATATATTTGAGAGATATTATAGAAGATTTGATAAAATTCAACAATTGATCAAAAGTAGAGATTGAGGGAGAAGGACAAGTCAAGGATGACTCCAAGTTTGTGATCCTAGGTGACTAGGCCACTACTTCTATCAAAAGAAATGGAGAGGTTAGTAAACAGGAAGAGCTTGAAGCATTTTAAAATGAGTTCCTTTTCTTTTTTTCTTTTTAATATTTAGAATTTTATTTTTCCAAATTACATGTAAAATACAAATTTCGACATAAGTTTTTAAAACTTTGGGTTCCAAATTCTCTTTCTTCCTCCCTCCCCACACCCCCCAAGAACTCAAGCAATTCAATATAAGCTATACATGAGCAGTCATGGAAAACATTTCCACAATAGCCAGGTTGTGAAAGAAAACAGACAAAAACAAAACTTCAGATAAAGAAACTAAAAACAAAATTATACTTCAATCTGTATTCAGATACCATCTGTTCTCTTTCTATAGATGGATTGTATTTTTCATAAGACCTTCAGAGTTGTCTTGGACCATTGCATTGCTGAAAATAACCAAGTCATTCACAGCAGATCACCTTACAATGTTGCTATTATTTTGTATACAGTACATTTCACTTTGCATCAGCTCATGTAGGGCTTTCTAGGTTTTTCTGATAGGATCCTGCTCATCATTTTTATAGTAAACTGCATTTTATATGGTACTTTAAAGAGAAATTCCCTTACAATAAACCCATGAGATTGATTATTGCAACCACAATAAGAGATAACATTTATATAGTACTTTATGCCTGACAAATAATTTTCTTCACCATAGCCCAGCAAAGTAAGTACCATACATTTTGTCGTCATCATCATCAATCAGGCATCATCAATTATCATATATCAATCTTCATCATTATCAATCAGTTCTCATCTTCAACCAATCATCATTGATTCATCCATCCATCCATCCATCCATCCATCCATCCATCCATCCATCCATCCATCCATCCATCCATCCATCAATCAGTATCATCTTATATCACTCTTGCATCTGCTTCATTTTTTTCAGTTATTATTCTAAACTGTTACCCTCCATCCTATTCCCTCCCCATGATATTTACTCTAGTTTCTATCTTCTTTCACCCTATTCTCCTCAAAAGTGTTTTCCTTCAGGGGCAGTTAGGTGGCACAGTGGATAGAGCACCGGCCCTGGAGTTGGGAGGACCTGAGTTCAATCAGACACTTAACACTTACTAGCTGTGTGACCCTGGGCAAGTCACTTAACTTCAATTACCTCACCAAAAAAAAAAGTGTTTTGCTTCTGACTGCACCCTCCCCTGATCTGCCCTCCCTTCTTTCACCCATCCCTCCTTATCCCCTTCACCTCATATTTTCCTGCAGGGTCAGATAGATTACTTCACCTAATTGAATATGTATGTTGGTCCCTCCTTGACCAAACTCTGATGAAAGTAAGGTCTGTGAGCCAGTTCTGATGAGTGTAAGGCTCATTCATTGGTTCACTCTTTCCCCATCTCTCTCCCCCCTCCATAAACGCTTTTCTGCTTCTTTCATATGAGATTTCACCCCCATTCTACCTCTCCCCTTCACCCTCCGCCAGTGCAATCCTCTAACCCCCTCAATATTACCCTGAAATGTCATCATTGGGGCAGTTAGGTAGGCACAATGGATAAAATACCGGCCCTGGATTCAAGAGGACCTGAGTCCAAATCCATCATCAAACACTTGACACTTACTAGCTGTGTGACCCTGGGCAAGTCACTTAACCCTCATTGCCCCACCAAAAAAATGAGTTCCATTTCTTATTCATTGAATTTGAGATGTTTATGGAAAAATCCATTTGAGAAGTTTAACATAAAATTTGGTGATGTGGGATTGAAGACAAGAAAAGTTTGTGTCTGGATATATAGTGTTTACAATTTGTTCTAGCGTACTTTTACAAGCTTATTTTACATTACTCACCATTTCACTAACTCTTTAAGATTATTATCTATTTATTTACCTGTTTCATTGTTTAGTACAATATAAGCTGCTTGAGGGGAAAATACTAATGTTTGTCATTTTATCCCTTGCATCTACACATGCATTTAATACTTTCTTGTTAGATTAGATGTGATTGGGCTTGATTTGATACATGAAGAGGGTAAGGGGATAAAATTCTTGCTAGTCTGTCTAAAATATCTAATGAGTGGTCACCAATAAATTATAATCTTTAGCAAGAGTTAGACTTTTAAGCCTTTATTAAGGAGAATAAGAATTTGGTGAAGAGAGAGAGAAAGAGGCTTAGATTCAGCTATCTCAGGAAGCCCACATTTCTGCTCCACTCTCCCCTCATGGAGGAGCTTTCCTACTGTAACTCTCCAGCAGGTGGCATCACTCCAATTGTTACAAGAGTTTAGTGGAAGAAAATATATACATATGTATGTATGTAGGTATACTGTTATTAAAATCTATATAACCAGAGGGGCAGCTAGGTGGTGCAATGGATAGAGCACCAGCCCTGGAGTCAGAAGTACCTGAGTTCAAATCCGACCTCAGACACTTAACACTTTATTAGCTGTGTGACTCTGGGCAAGTCACTTAACCCCAATTGCCTCACTAAAAAAAATAAATAAATAAAAAGTTTTGGGGCAGCTGGGTGGCACAGTGGATAGAGCACTGGCCCTGGATTCAGGAGTACCTGAGTTCAAATCTGGCCTCAGACACTTAACACTTACTAGGTGTGTGACCCTGGGCAAGTCACTTAACCCCCATTGCCCTGAAAAATAAAGAAAGAAAGAAATCTATGTAACCCTGAGAATTATTTAGAAACACCAAGTAAATTATATTATAATATGAACATTAACTATAGATACCTTTTTACATTATTTTTCTTTTGTTAAAAAGATTGCATCATATTGATTCCTAGGTACTTTCCAAATCTGAGTTCCTGTGGTATTCATCTTTTTGCTTGTGTTCAATAGATTACAATTTGTTGTGATTTTCATCATTTAATTATCTCCTTTGTTTGTATAGAGGCAGCCTGGATTAGGGTATGGAGAGCCAGAAAGCCAGGAAGATCTTGGTTCAAAGCTTGCTTCTGACACAAACACATACTTCTGTGTGACCATTTACAACTCTATTCAACAAATCTTTGCTAAGATTCTACTATATTCAAGGCAAGTGACTGGGCATTGGGAATACTTAAATGGAATAGAAAAAATTAATCTTCCTCAAGTGGTTTATGATCCATTATCTGGGAGAAAAGAGATAAATAAATAGATTTGGTTCAAATACATGCTACCTTCCAACATATGCTCCCCAATTAAAATGGAATTTCTTTGAAAGTATAGATGATAGATAGGTAGATAGGTAGATAGGTAGATAGATAGATAGATAGATAGATAGATAGATAGATAGATAGATAGATAGATAGATAGATGATAGATAGATAGATAGGTAGTTAGATAGATAAATGACAGATGAGAGATAATCAATAGTTGTTTGACTTTATAGAGTAATTTAATATTGGTAAACCATTTGAAATTACCTCATTGTTGTAATTACAACTTGTGAGGTAGATATTATTAGTTTCATTCAACAGATGTAGAAACTGAGAATAGAATGCATTTGTTGCTTTGCCTAGGGTCACACATCTCATATGTATCTGAGGTATAATTTGAAGTCAGGTCCTCCAAACTCAAATCCAGCACTCTGTCTACTGAGCCAGAAAGATGGAGTGATAACTAAAGAATAGATAGATTTTTGTATGCATATACATATATATATATACATATTCATCTGTGCATGTACATCTGTGCATGCACATATATGTATATACATACAGATGTGTATACATATACATACATGCATGTTCACATGCACACATATATGAAGCAACATCAACACATTAAGGATAAAGTTGGGCTTAGGTGAGAATGAACATGATAACTTAAAACCACAATATTATAAGTACAAATGAGAAATCTAATCCAGGGTCTATCAGAAAATTTATGAGACTGCAACCCAGAAAGATCACAGAATGCTTCTGAGGAATGATAATACTTTAGTCAGACTTTAATAATATGTTCATCACCATCTGGTAAGATGATGACGGCAGGTTCTTAAGGTTCTTTTAGGCATAGAAGTCCAAGAATCAAAAACAATGGTGGTGCGGAGGGGTGGAAAGGGGTGGGGGATGGATGGGCATTAGAACAAGGATGATGATGAACAGTACCTGAAAGCAATTAGTGTGATTTAAGCAAGAAAAGTAGGTCAAAATCAGATTTCAGAGGTTCTTGTCTGTCTGTGGGAAAAAAAAGACATTAATGTACTTTTTAGTAAGCAATAGAAAACTAATGACAATTTCCCAACAGAGAAGGGTCATGATCATAATATTATATTTGGAAGATTATAAAAACCATAGTGCAAAGATGGTCTGGGAAGGGAGAGAGAGTAGAGGCTGGAAGGCCAGTTGCAAGTCTTGACTTGCAAGGTTCAATTGAGAGATGATAAGGACCTAAACTAGGGGAATTTTAATGGAAGTTAAGAGGAGGGGAAGAACTGAAGAAACATGGTGTAGTTAGACTATCTAGGACCTAAGAACTGCTTTCATGGAGGTAGGGTGGAACATGAGAGAGAAGGAACAGTTAAAAGTTTAGGCTTTAAGCCTAGGTCACGGGGTAGATCTTGCCCTATGGAAATTACATTAGCATAAAGAAAGTTGTGAGAAGAAGTATTTCATTGGAGAGCTACACTTCATCATTAGACATGTTAAGGTGTTCAAGAAGGAATGTAATGGCTAAAATTACACTTAGCAGGTTGAAAGTGTTACTTATTCTTGTTCCTGTCATGTTACAGGTTCTGATTTGAATCAAAGGTATCTTATACAACTTTAAAATATAAATAATTTCTTTTCTAAGCAAAGAAGAAGACCTTCCTTGCTTCCAGTCCTATTAATATTCTGGAAGATTACTGACTAAAAAGACCCTTTTGAATTCTAATCACAAAAAAAAAATGCCTCTGTTTTTTCAAGTCCCTGAATTCTTGACTGATTCAGTGAAAGCCACACTTTAGGGATCATTTCATAGTTTACTGAAGTCAGCCCTTTTTGCTGTATTTAATAGATCATTATCTTTTTTTTTTTGGGGAGGCAATTGGTGTTAAGTGACTTGCTGTGTGACTTGGGGTCACACAGCTAGTAAGTGTTAAGTGTCTGAGGCTAGATTTTATCTCAGATCCTCCTGAATCCAATGCTGGTGCTTTATCCACTGTGCCAACTAGCTGCCCTAATTAATCACTATCTAACCAAGCCCACAAGAACTTTTTTTTTTTAAAACAGGACAATGAGGGTTAAGTGACTTGCCCAGGGTCAAACAGCTAGTGTCAAGTGTCTGAGGCTAGATTTGAACTCAGGTCCTCCTGAATCCAGGGCCAGCACTTTATCCACTATGCCACCTAGCTGCCCTAAGACCTTTTAATAAGGAAAATTTATTTAAGAATTTTTAAACAGAAAGTTAGTTGTATGTGTGTCAACTTTGATTACAGACCAGTAAAATGGAAAGAGTATTGTATTCAAAGTCAGATGTCATGGGTTAAAATTCTGACTTGGGCACTTATTAGCTGTGTAGTCTTCCATGAATCATTTTCATCACCAAGATGCTATTCTCTCATCAGTAAAATGGATTGATAATAATAAATAATTAAGCCTCCTACATTACATAATTGATTTTCAGGATAGAAGGAGTAAAAGTCTGTATTTTATTGCATCTAAAGTGTTAAAAAAAACTATGAGCTATTTTTTTCTCTTTCAGAAGTGGGTTTGCTAATTCTATTTGCAGTATGAAGTGAAATGATGGAATTAGGAAGTGCATGTGGAAGGTGAAGGGGGAGGAGCTGGAGAAGAGAAAAAGGGCAGGATTCAGAAATTCAAAAGATGAGAGAAAGCTTGAAGCAGCTAAAGTGGCCAGAGATACTGCAATCTGCACCAGTAGCTTTGAAAATAGAATGGCGAAATTACTAAAATGCAAGTATGGTGTCTTCATGGCAGAAGCTAATATGAAAAGCCCAGGTATCTATCCCTCTCTATACAGTCTGATTGTGTACATAGACTTTAATTCACATGAATAGCCTTGGAAATGAATTAGTTTACCAAGGTGAAAATAAAATATCTTCATACCTGAAGCCAGTATATCTTGGATAATTGTATAATATTCCTCTTGCAAATTGTTAAGATATAAAGTTAGTAAACGTGTTCCATGCCAAATGTAATAAATGACAAATGTAATAAGTTATCCTTATATTTGACACTAGTCTAAGAATTCCCTACTATATTTGTGAAAGATGTTCAAAACAATTATATAATTTTCCCAATTATAAAACTCTTTCACTTTCTTTATTTAGTTTCTTCAAATTAGCAATTAGAGATAGTCAGAGACAGGTAAAATAATTTCATTAGGAAAGAACAGCTAGATCAATCAGCCCTTCCTCTCCTTCAATACTATAACCATCTTCATAATTTTGCATACATCCCATTCCATAAGATGTTGAGACTGGATGCATACTCAGAAGTCACAACTCTCCATCCCCCTACCTGCCATTTCACTTGCTCTCTACAATTTGAATTAAGTAAAGCTTTTATCACATTAAATGTATGCAATATAATAACCATATTTTATTTGTTGATGATATAAAATATATTTTTGGATTTCAAAACCTTTCATAATTTGGCACCCACCTTTTCTAATCATTCTTATAGCTACTCACTACTCCCCAACTAATATGATTACTTCCAGACAGGATATTCTATGAATTTTTCTTATATTCATCTTTACTTCTCCTCTATGTATGTAGCTCCCAAATATTATTTTTCCCCAAATTTTAGTATTTTTTTCATTACATAAAAAGATAGCTTTCAACATTTTTTTGCTGGGGCAATGAGGCTTAATTGACTTACCAAAGGTCACACAGCTAATAGGTATCAAGTGTCTGAGGCTAGATTTGAACTTGGGTCCTCCAGAATCCAAGGCTGGTGCTTTATCCACTGTGCCATCTAGCTGCTCCCTCAACATTCTTTTTTATAAGATTTTGAATTCCAATTTTTTCTTCCTCCCTCTCTCCTTCTCTTCTCCCCTCCTCAAGATGGCAAGAAATCTGATATGTTATATAACATTAAACATATTTCAATATTAGTCATGTTATGAAAGAAGAACCACAACAAAAGGGGAAAAGCTAAAAAAAAAAAAAGTAAAAGTAAAAAGAATATAAGTAAAATTAGTACAGTTCAATCTGCATTCAGATTCAATGGTTCTTTTTCTGAATGTGGAGAGCATTTTCCATATTGAATTCTTGGGAAATGTCCTGGATCATTGTGTTGCTGAGAGGGGCTCAGTTTATCACTGCTGACCATCACACAATGTTGCTGTTACTGTGTATAATTTTCTCCTGGTTCTGCACATTTCACTCAGCATCAATCCACTTAAATCTTTCCAGGTTTTATTCTGAAATCTGCCTGCTCATCATTTTCTACAGTACAAGAGTATTGTTACAGTCAAATACCACAATTTGTTCAGCCATTCCCCAACAGATGTTTTTCCCCTCAATTTCCAAATCTTTGCCACCACAAAGATTGCTGCTAGAAATATTTTTGTGCATGTGGGTCTTTTTCCCATTTTATGATCTCTTTGGGATACAGGCCTTATAGTGGTGTTGCTGGATCAAAAGGTATGCATTTCCCCATAGCCCTTTGGGCATAGTTCCAAATTGCTCTCTAGAATGTTTGGATCAGTTCACAACTCCACCAACAATATATTAATATTCCAATTTTTCCACATTTTCTCCAACATTTATTTTTCTTTATTGTCATATTAGCCAATCTGATAGGTGTGAGGTGGTACCTCACGATAGTTTTAATTTGCATTTCTCTAATCAATAGTTATTGAGAACATTTTTAGATAGTTTTGATTTCCTCATCTGAAAACTGCCTGTTCATATCCTTTGATAATTTATCGATTGGGGAATGACTTGTATTTTTATCAATTTGATGCAGTTCTCTATATATTTTAGAAATGAGGCCTTTATCAGAAACACTGTTTTAAAAAAATGTTTTCAAGCTTTTTGGTTTCCTTCTAATCTTAGCTGCATTGCTTCTGTTTGTACAAAACCTTTTTTTTAATTTAGTGCAATCGAAATCATCCACTTTACATTTCATAATTTTCTCTAGCTCTTGTTTGGTCATAAATTCTTCTCCTCTCTGGAGATATGGGAGAATAATCATATTTTTAGAAGAATAATGTAAGATATAACACTTATATAACACTTATGTTACTAAGACACATAACAGTTATGTAACTAAGGTGTAACAGCTAGGCATTTGTTCAAGGAAGTCATAATTTATAGGGTGCTGATAGTACAGGGCTACATAGAAACAACTGAATTTAATATCTTCTTGGCAAGTATAAATAGCTAAAATAAAGTGTTACCAGACTCCAAGCTTCATTATATGGAAGTCGTATCACAGATCAATTTTCTACTCCCATTCACAGTCAAAATTACTTTGGCAAGAATTGGAAAGCTTTAAATAATCAATTCAGGGGCGGCTAGGTAGTGCAGTGGATAAAGCACCGGCCCTGGATTCAGGAGTTCCTGAGTTCAAATCCAGCCTTAGACACTGACTGTGTGACCCTGGGCAAGTCACTTAACCCCCATTGCCCTGCAAAAAAAAAAATAATAATAATAATAATCAATTCACCAAAGTATATCCAGATTTCACTAATTATTCTTAATATACACGTTTAAATAAAACATTGTTTAGTGCCTAAGAGAGGGTTATCTGTCCTAGTAAATAGAGAGTCAGCCTTAAAGACATAGTTTCAAATTTCAACTCTGCTACTCACTGCCTGTTATGTAAGTCAATTAAACTGACAGTACCATAAGTAAATCCTTAAGATGCCACGTTTTTTCTGACCTGCACCAATGAAGCGGGTTTCATCACCTAGGAGTTCCCTACACCAATGAAATCAGAGATCCACTCCTTATGCCTATGGATAAAACACTACATATCAGAATACTTCGCTAGAAAACCGTAATAACTGTTAATCAATTTTTATCACAAACTTCAAAATAATTTCAAAATATAACACTAAGTTCCCTCCCAGCTATCTATAATTCTATAATCTCTTATACTAATTTCCCTTTTCTTTTATTAAAATGCTGTTTTATTCTAATCTAATATAATATCAATAAAATTAACCAAATATATTCAATAATTATTTACATTTAAATAAATTTATTTTAATGCAGTATTGTAAAAACTTTTTAGTCAGATACTCTAAGTCCCCATAAGTATTTAATTTTATTCTATTTCTGTATTTATTCTCATTCCTTTTTCTTTTTTATAACAGGAGGATATGTGTGTGTTTTATTTGCATAATTTCATAAAGTTCTTTTTTTTTGTATTCTTCAAACTTGATCTTAATGGTATCATAGAGCTTTAGAATTCCCATATATTACAATGTACTTAACTATTCCCCTATTTTTAGACATTTAGCTTGCTTGCAGTTTAGTTTCTGTATTTACAATCACTTATAGTGATGTTATGAAACCATCTGATAGATATTTCTTTTAAAAATAAGATGTTTAGGGTATCCTAGCAATGAAAACATTGAGTAATCCCCTTTTCTCCCATGATCCCAATACTAGTTCAACCCTCATTGCCTCTTACATTATTAATGCAATAACCTCCTGATTATTCTTAATGACGCCGGGTCTCCTTTCTTAAATATGGATTACACAATGGTCCCAGAATAGTCTTCCAAAACTACAATTCTGATCAACTCCTTCCCTTGTTCAAATACCTTTAATGGTAGCATACTGACTATAGAATAAAATGAAATTTCTTAGCAGATCTAACTTACAATCTACTGGAGGAAGACATATACAAAAATGTTTAAAATCAGGGCAAGTGCCACAAGAGGTTACCTGACAATGACATGATGTTTCTGGAGTTGAAACCAAGCAAAGCAGTTTTATGAAAAAGTGAACCCTCTATAAATTTTAAGACCTCCATAAAAAGAAGATTTTGCAAGTAGTTGTTTTTGTTTGTTTGTTTTTCTGTGTTCCAGTCCATCATTCAGAAGGGAAGAGACAACTTAAAATACTGAGGATAGGTGGAGTGTTAAAGCTGAAGTAATCTCCATGAAGATGAGATTTCTTATGATAAGCTTGTCCTGCAGACAGTATGAAGTTCATGGAATCAAAACCAAGAAGAGCAGCTAGTATGAAATTTCTCATATCCCTTATTAGGAGTGTAAGCTTCATGAGGGGAGGGATATTGTTTTCCCTTGATATATGCCAAATTGTCAAGCACATCAAGAGAGTGCTCACACAATATATTAAGACCTGTGTCTAACCACACAGACATTATTTTAATAATCAATGGAATATTTTCTCTTTCATAATTTTACCATTTCAAAGTCCCCCATCCTGTCATATTTCTACATTGTGAAACATATAATTTTTAATTATTCTACTCTATTACAAAAGTTCAACTCTGTAGCCCCTACACTTATATAAACATGAATCCTAACATGTCAGATGGCAAAATGTAACCTTTTCAAATTGCACAACAAGTTATCTAGCTACAGAACCACTTGTATTGTGAGCCAAATTAATGCCTGTTTTAACATTGTAAATTACAACTTAATATCACCTTGTCTTTTAAATTGAAAAAAGTCTTTAAAATATAGTCTGCAAACAGTTTTTTTTAATCCTAAGATATTTGCACAGAATAAGATGAATATAGGGCCTTATGGTCTGCAAGAAAGTCTATTTATTAATCTGGAGCCACGCCTCTCCCTTTTCCCAACTCCATCCTTCTGGGTTTGGGGTATATATATATATATGTATGTATGTATGTATATGTATGTATATGTACATGTATGTATATATGTATGTGTATGTATATATGTATGTGTATGTATATATGTATGTATATATGTGTATATGTGTGTGTGTGTATATATATATATATATATATATATACTTTGTTGTTTCTCTAGACCTTAGGATAAATCTATCAGTATCTATATCAATTGGTCCTCTGAAAATACAAAGATTGCTCTAATCATCACTATGATGTTAGTTTTTACCTTGTGGCCAGCTAGGTGGAACAGTGGATAGACCACTGGCCCTGAAGTTGGGAGGTCCTTAGTTCAAATCTGACCTCAGATATGTACTAGTTTTGTGACCCTGGGCAAGTCACAACAACATCCAGGGCCATCACCAGACATCCTGGTGTATATATTGCCACTGGACTCAAATGACACTGGAGGAAAAAGTGAGGTTTGTTACTTTGCCTAGTGCTCCCTCACTTAAATCCAATTTACTACAAGTCATGACATCAACACAATGTCATGGTCCTTTTAAGAATGAAGGACAGCGGGGTGGGGCGTAGGGAGGGGGCACCTAGGTAGTTCAGTAGAGTACTGGCCCTGGATTCAGGAAGACCTGAATTCAAATCTGGCCTCAGACTATTGACACTTACTAGCTGTGTGACCCTGGGCAATTCACTTAAGCTCAATTGCCTCACCAAAAAAAAAAAAAAAAAAAAAGAAGAATGAAGGACAAACAATAATAATGTCTCCTTGTTGAAAATAGGGTAAAAAGTTGGAAGAGGTCTTAGAATTTATAAATGGTCATTATCCCTTTTTTAGAGATGAGGAAACTGAGGTACATTTAACCTCCAGGGAGGTTAAGAGCTGAAGATCACGTAGTGCCAGAGACCACAATAGATAAGTCCAAATAGAATGTACTTTCCATTTCCATTAGTCTGCCTTTCACCTCAAGCTACCTATCATTCTATATAGTTATATATTGATAACTGTATAGCTAAACATATTTAACCTAGAGAAATTCTTGGTTGCTTTGGTATTTTTAAGCACCATTCCCTTTTCATTGTTTCATTCTTTTGAAAGATCATGATTCCTCTCCTGTATTTACAGTCAGTCCAAGGGGTTGAACCTTGTGCCAATACCTATTATATGCTATAGCCCCTCCCATATTCCAGGCCATCTCCCATCTCCTAGCAGCTGTATCCCTGCATCTTTAGGTCTTATGTCACTATTGATAAGATGATGACTTAATAGTCACCTTCTGAGGCTCCAGGATCACCCACAGAGAGACATTTCTTTACCTTTTTATCATGACTCCATTCAGGAATTCCATTGAGGAAAAGGGGAAAGAGATATGCTAATAAAGGACTGTTAATGTTCACTCTTTATTATTTATACTCAGTCACATCCTCTGTCACAGTCAGAAAAGCATAACCAGCTTGAGGAAGGTATTAAGCCTTAGGGCTCCCTCCGACTGATCCTTTCAACTAAAACCCATCTCTCCAAGAATGACATTCCTTCCTCCATCCAATGTTCTGCTGCTGTCTTACAACTTCTTCTAGACCAGAGCTAATCAGTTCCTAGGGGACAACATTTACACTGTTGTGATCTGACATCTGCTGCTTAATTTTAATGTCAGCTATTAAATAAATAACTCCATGTCCACTTGTGGACAATTCATGTTCTTGGAGAAAAAAAAACAGTCATATAATTGACATGTTTTTACTTCTCCTATGATATTGGAAAAGAGGAAAATCAATTATGCAATGAACAAGACATTATTAGGAAAATCCATGGTTCATAAGTGAAAGGATGATTGGAATATGTATCACATCTTTCTTTTTAAAGGCTGGTTTTCCCTAGATTTGTTTTCAATGGGTAGTCTAACTGAAAGAATCAAAAATTTAAATCTCTCTATTGAATAAGCCTCAGGAAAGTACGAACAAGTAAAAACCATTAATATTCCATGTAATCACTTTAACCAAAAGCTTAACATCCTGAAGGATTAGAGTTTGAAAGAAGCAAAGATGACCTAGTCCATTCTCTTCAAAGAACATCCAAGGAAACAGAACTTTAAAAGTTAGCATACATTTGACTAGAATCCACATCTCCTGTCTCCTACTTTAATGTCCTATCCATTAAAATTTGTCTTTATTCTTATCAATTATTTCCTAAAATAGACAATAATAGAGCTAAGAAGCATTGGAATATTTTCCCTTAAGAACATAATCATATTTTAGAGCTGGAAAAGACCTTACAGGTCAGTCTGTTAAAATGCTTTCAATTTATAAGCAAAGGAACTGAGACTCAGGGTGGCAATATTCTTATCCAAGATCAGATTTGATTGATTTGGGTTTTTAAAATTTATTTTATTTTTTCCAGTTACATGTAAGGGTAGTTTTCAACATTCATTTTCATAAGATTTAGAGTTCCAAATCTCCCTCTCTTTCCTCCCGCCCTCCACAAGTCATCAACCAATCTGATAAAGGTTATGTACATAACATGTAGATAATACATGTACACTCCACAAGTGCTCTTTTTATCAGTTCTTCCTATCGAAGTGGATAGTATGCTTCATCATCAGTCCCTTGGGATTGTCTTGGATCATTGTATTGCTGAGTAGTTAAGTCATTCATAATTGCTCATCCAACAATACTGCTGTCACTATGCACAATGTCCTCCCAGTTCTGCTCACTTCACTATACATCAATTCATATGAGTCATTCCAGGTTTTTCTGGTATCACCCCATTTGTCATTTCCTATAACTGAATACCATTCCACTACAATCATATACCACAGCTTCTTCAGTCATTCCTCAATTAATGGACATTCCTTTGATTCCCAATTCTTAGCTACCAGAAAGAGTTGCTATATTTTTGTACAATTTTTCCCCCTTTTCTCTTTTTCATGATTACTATTGTTAAATGTTTCCCTCCATCCTATTCCCTTCCTCATGATATTTACTCTATTATCCATCTTCTTTCACCCTATCCCTGTACAAAAGGGATTTGCTTCTGTCTGTCCCCTCCCCCAATCTGCCCTTCCTTCTTTTCCCCTCTTTCTTTATCCCCTTCCCCTCCTACATTCCTTTAGGGTTAGATAGATTACTCCAACCCATTGAGGGTGTATGTTATTCCCTCCTTGAGCCAATTCTATTGAGATTGAAGTCTTTGAGCCAATTCTTATGAGTGTTAGGCTCATTTACTGCCCAGATTAAATAGATTACCCAAGTGGGACTGTGTGTGTGTGTGTGTGTGTGTGTGTGTGTGTGTGTGTGTGTGTTAATACGTCCTTGAGGCAACTCTGATGAGATTAAGATATTTGAGCCTATTATGATGAGGGAACATGTCATGAGTTTGAGAGCTCAATGCCTTTCCTCTACCATCTTGGCTCAACCGACCATGGGTCCACAATAAAAGCGAATTTCAAGATGGCACTGGCCAAATTCAATTGATTTGAAGCTTCAGGAACTATGGTCTTCTCCCAGTACATTACCAGTTTGGGAAATTATGAAACTGAAATTTCAGGGTAATTTTTAAAATTTGAAAATTTCAGGGTAATTTTAAGCTATCAAAACTACTACACGCTAGTATTAGCATTGGGATTCTGGACCCATTTAGGCTTCTGCACTCACTTAAAATAATCCTGAGATTTCATTGGCCTTGACATTGACCCAAACTCCCACAGATATTTGCAGCTTCACTCTGAAAATGTTTTCCCTAAAGGAAGTTACACATTTCTTCAATTCATAACTGGATTTATCTCTGAAACTAACTGAAAAGGAACACATAAGCACAAACATCAGTATCAGCCAATGATCCAGTTTTAGTTTATGCACAATAAAAATCATACAGACAAAAAAGTTGGATTCATTTTAGGAAAAAAGAGTGAATAAGTTCTGTAAGCCACAAAAAGAAATGTTCATAATTCTGCAGGCCTGGAAATCAGAGTAAAGATGGCTGAGTAGAGAAGCACTCAGCCAAGCTCTCCCAACATTCCTTTCCAAACAAATTGACTCAAATCAAATTTTAGAGTAGCAGAGCCAACATAATATCAGAGAGAGGCATTCTTTCAGCTCAAGACAACATAGAAGATTGGAAAGAGACCTGTGACATTAGGGGAGGAAGCTGACCAGGAGTCCGCATGGATGAAATACAAGTGGTGGGACTGATGGTAGAGATATAAGTTGCCGCAGCTTTGGGAACTTCTATGCCAGAGATGGTAAGGGTAGCTGACGATTGATCAGAATGAGATTACAGGGTACTCCTGTGCTATCACTGGATGCAGAACCAGAAGCAGTTTAGCAATTCCATTGACTATACCCACTTCTAGGTGATAGTTCAAGTGCAGAGAGCAGCACTTTCATTCAAGAGAGAATCAAAGCCCAAAGTTACAGCTGTTTGGAAACTCCATTGCCTATACCCACTTAAGGGTCACAATTCAAAGGTGGAAAGAAGCACTTTTGGTCAAGAGAGAGTGGAAACACTGGAGGCAGTATTACTTCTTATTGCAAGGGAACAGGTACCCTGAGGCACAGTATAATTTCTAATATCAAAGAGGAGGCACACTGAATAGCAATATTAATTATAATCCCAAGGATTAGGGACCCTTTCTGGGTAAGTACCAGAATTCTGACTAAGAAATCAGTAAACACAAACTCTCCCCAGACCACTGAGGAAGCACTAAAAATTTCAAAACTTCCAGTATACATTCTAAAATTAGCAATGGAAAGAAAGCCTAAAGTTGAGACAGAAACCTGCCCCAGTATTTCTCTCTCCTAAACATGGGAACAGAGACCAATATTCACATAAAATTCCAATTCAAGAAATAGGATAAAAAATGAGCAAATAACAACAACAAAAAGAATTCGACCATCTAAAGCTACTATGGCGACAGAGAAGATCAGGTCTCAATCTCAGAAGAAGAAAAAGAAGTCAAAATGGGTGCAAGGAAACCCTTGAAAAAAATGTCAATTGGACACAAGTCAAACAAGAATTTGTGAAAGAGTTCAAAATAGGGGGCAACTATTTGGTGCAGTGCATAAAGCACCAGCCCTGGATTCAGGAGGACCTGAGTTCAAATCTGACCTCAGACGCTTGACACTAGCTGTGTGAACCTAGGCAAGTCACTTAACCCCAATTGCCTCACCAAAAATAAAGAAAGAAAGAAAGAAAGAAAGAAAGAAAGAAAGAAAGAAAGAAAGAAAGAAGGAAGGAAGGAAGGAAGGAAGGAAGGAAGGAAGGAAGGAAGGAAGGAAGGAAGAAAGAAAGAAAGAAAGAAAGAAAGAAAGAAAGAAAGAAAGAAAGAAAGAAAGAAAGAAAGAAAGAAAGGAAGGAAGGAAGGAAGGAAGGAAGGAAGGAAGAAAAAAGAAAGATTTCAAAATGGTTTTCAAAATCAGATAAAAGTGGTAGAGGAAAAAATAAGCATAGAAATGAAAGCAAAGGAAGAAAATTATGAAAATATAATTAATAGCTTGGTAAGAGATTTAAGCTACTAGGTGACACATTAGGTAGTGTGAGAAATAATTATTAATAATTAATATCTTGGAAGAACAGATGATCTCCCCTTCTTTCTTTGTCCTTTCTTACCCCCACCCCCACTCAAAGCCAAGTTTTCCTTGAGAGATTCCATCAAATTTCTTCATCTTAGTCAACCCCAAGCCAAGCTTACAAAGGAGCCTTGGGAAGAGACAGATCCTTTTGTCTAGATATTTGAAGGACTTTGACCCATACAACCATATCTAGATGGAAACTATTTTAGGTGAGAGGTCCACATTCCTACTCTGTTCAAGAGTTGAGTGACTTATGTAATGTATCCCCAGACTTTAGTTTTAGTCTGAGAGACACATACAATAAACCTCTTTTTATTAATTACTGCCAGCTTATAAAGTGATTAAATTACCCAGAAATAATGTCTCTCATATTTTTCTTTTGTTTTGTTTGTTGTTTTTTTTAGTGAGGCAATTGGGGTGAAGTGACTTGCCCAGGGTCACAGAGCTAGTAAGTGTCAAGTGTCTGAGGCCGGATTTGAACTCAGGTACTCCTGACTCCAGGACCGGTGCTCTACCTACTGCACCACCTAGCCACCCCATGCCACCTAGCCGCCCCTCTCATATTTTTAATCTTGACAATAGAGTCCTAGGCCTGGAGTCAGGAATTCATCTTTCTGAGATCAAATCTGGCCTCACATCCTTATTAACTTTCTTACCCTGGGCAAGTTACTTAACTCTGTTTGCCTTAGTTTCCTCATATGTAAAATGAGATGGAGAAGGAAATGATAAAACCCAGTATGTTTGCCAAGAAAACCCCAAATAATGTCACAGAGAGTTGGATATGACTAAGAAGACTAAACAACAACAATAACAACTACAACAATAACAAACAAGAAAAGAGACACAAAAATGCTAAAGACAATAATGCCTTAAAAACAAAATTGACCAAATGGAAAAAGAGGCCCAAAAATTCATTGAAAAAATAACTCCCCAAAAAGTAGAATTGGCCAAACAAAAAAGAGTTACAAAAGCTCGGTGAAGAAAATAATTCATTAAAAATTAGAATTGAGGAAGAGGAAGCTAGTGACTCCACGAGACATAAAGAAAATTAAAAGAAAATCAAATGATACAAGAATAGGAGACAATGTGAATTGTCTCATGGAAATGCATCTACCCTGGAAAATAGTTTGGGTAGACATAATTTAAAAATCAGTGGGAGCAGCTAGGTGGCGCAGTAGATAAAGCACTGGCCCTGGATTCAGGAGTACCTGAGTTCAAATCCAGCCTCAGACACTTGACACTTACTAGCTCTGTGACCCTGGGCAAGTCACTTAACCCCCATTGCCCTGCCCCCCCCCAAAAAAAAATCAGTGGATTACCTGAAATCCATGAACAAAGAATGGAACTTATCATTGTATTTCAAGAAATTGTAAAGGAAAACTGTATCAATTATCCTAGAAACTGATGGTAAAATGTTGTTGTTTTTTTCCCTTTATTTGCAAAAAGGACCAATGATATCTAAGCCCAATATCTTGGCATGCACATGAATTGAACTAGAGTAATGTAGAGCTGTGCAAAGTCACCGGCCTCACTCTCTCCTTCTGAGTCATCAGAGTCCAGAGTCAGGACAACTGACCTAGCATGCAGTGAGTGACCTTGGTCTTTCTAAATTGAGGTATTTCCAAATTCTCAGTTTGTCTGATTCCAAGTTCATACAATTTGTATTATCTATGTAAGAATTGAGATGAAAGTTCAATTTAACATCTCAAAGATATAAATCTAGGAAGGGAAAACCCTCACAGTTTTTCACTACAAATTTTAAAAATGTACCAATTATCCTCCAAAAGATGTGTCAATGTGAAAACTCCCAGGAATATTATAACCAAATTTTAGAGATCTCAGGTCAAAGATAAAATACTCTGAATATCCAGAAAGAAACCATTAAATTATGATGGAGACACATTCAGGATCACACAAGATTTGTGGTGGAGGAGAGGAGGGACAGCTTAGTTTATGCTATTCTTGAAGGCAAAAGAGCTGGGATTAAAACAAAGAATATCTTTCCATTTTTTCCTCTACTTCTCTTACTTTTCCCTCTACCTCTCTTTATCTTCAAAATCCTTTTTGAGTACTTCTATGGCCTGTGACCAATTCATATTTTTCTTGTAATATTTGGATGTAGGAGCCCTAACATTGCTATCCTCTTCTGAGGGTTCATCTAGATCTTCCTTGTCACTAAAGAAACTTTCTATGGTCTGCATTTTTCTCTGTCTACTCATCTTGCCCCTCTTTAACTAGATTTTTACCTCCTTCTTAAAGTGGGGCACTGCTTCCAGGATGTACTTTCCCAAGCTCCAGGGGGTCTAAAGTGTTACAATTAAAGGAGGGGCCAGTTCTTCACTCACCTGGCCTGTTCTCTGGTCCATAGATAAACCCAGGCCAACTTGCTAATTAAACAGGCAGCAAAGCTGTATTCTGTGGTTGTTTGATCTGATGAGCCTGCTTCCCTCCCCCACCTGGGCCACCTCCACTCAAGCCTACTTCCTGGTTCCCAGCAGGGGTGAAACACCCAAGTTCTGCCTCAGCTTCAGCAGAGACCCCTGTAATCTCTCCACGGCCAACCGCTCAGCCCTCTCACCAGACCATTAGCTTAGTTCAAGATGACCCTGGCACTGCAGCTGATTCAGAGGTTCTGGGTGTCTCTTTCTCTGGTGAGGCCTTCCTGGGACTGGATCTGTGTCAGGGGGGTGACTGTGGGGTTGAGTTCCACTCTTGCCCCAACACAGCAGTCCCTTTTTGCTGACCTTCTAAGCTGTCTTTGGCTGGAAAATAATCTTACCCTGTTCTTTTGTGGGATCTGCCACTCCAGAAATTATCCTATGACATTATTTGGAGGTTTTTTGGAGTGATCATGGTGTGAGTTCTGAGAGCTGTCTGCCTTTCCTCCATCATCTTGGCTCCACCCCAGAAATCCCAGATACATGTATCTTCTAAGGAATTTATCATTATTACGGCTGTTAGATGAATTCTATATTTAAAAAAAAGATATGGGAATGAATCAGTTATATTGGAATAGTGTGAATAAAGGGTAGGTGAGAATCATGCCCTAAGAGAATGGGGAAGGGAGAGGAAGAATGGGGAATACTATCTCACAGAAAGTAGGCACACAAGGAAGAGTTTATACACTGGTGAGAAAAATGTTAGGTATAGACAGTGCTTGAACCTCCCTTATATCTAAATTAGTTTAAAATTATATAATATATATATATATTATATAATAATTATATAATATATATATATATCCTCATTGGTAATATTAATTTATCTTGCAACAGAGGAGTAGGTGGGGATAAGTATAAGAGAACTAAGAGGGGGTAAAAAGGAGGGAAGATAAGGGTAAGAAATGAAACAGACTTTAGAGGAGGGATAGGACAAAATGAAAAGGATAAACAGAAGAAAATTGAATGGAAGGAAAATCACAGTAATCATAAGTGTGGTTTGAATGGCATGAACTCACCTATAAAGTAGAAGCAGATAGCATAATGTTTTACAGTCCAGAATCCAAAAATATTTCATTTACAAAAAAACACACTTGAAACAGAGGGACACTTAGTGAATTAAAAAAAAAGGAAAAGGAGAATCTATTATCCTTCAGCTGAAGCCAAAAAAAGTGGGGGTAGCAATCACAATCTCAGACAAAGCAAAATCAAAACTGGATCCAATTTAAAAGGATAAAGAAGAAAACTACATTTTGGTAAATGTTAATATTAAAAATTCATTAATATCAACACTAAACATTTATGCACTGTGAGAAAATGGGTAGTTGTCTCCTCTCAATGAGGATGTAACAGTGAATCATACCCTTTCTGACCTACTTGTAGGACAAAGGCCTCACATCCTTTCCTCCCTCTCCAGCAAATAAAATCACATGGTTCTAGGAGCCCAAGCTGGTCTCAATTAGGTCCAACTGGTGTCAATTAGGGTTGGGAATACTGCATTTTGATTAGCTAGTCTTTGCTAGTAGACTGTAACCATTGAGTAATCAATTAATGATGAAAAAGGGGAGGGTCTATTTGAGCTAGGGACTAGGGGATAAAATGGGGCCTGCAAGCCTGCATTCTGGGCACCCATTAGCTGCACACTAGGGTGTCTCCTCATGAGAAGGAAAAGAGCCTTAGTCACATCGCTGCTGAGTTCCCAAGGATTATTGAGAAGAGGATGGCTTTTACCTCACATGCACAAAATGGAATAGCATCAAAATTTTTAAAAGAATAAAGAGTAAAATTATTCTAGTAGTGGATTGTAATATTCCCCTCTCAAAGATAGGTAAATCTCCCCATAAAATAAATAAGAAAAAGCTAAGGATAGGAATAAAATTGATGAAAATTAAAATATGATAGATCTCTGGAGAAAATTGCATGGGAATAAAAAAGAAAGTTGGAGGGTTTTTACAGTTTTAAAACCTCACAATCAAATGCAGAAAAGGAGCATTACTAAATATGCTATTTTGCAACTATAATGTTATAAAATTACATTCAAAAAAGGACATTAGAAATATAGATTAAAAGCTAATCAGAAACTAAATAATCCAACTCCAAAGAATGTTGGTCAACAAATCATGGAAACAATCAATTAACTCACTAAAGATAAAGTGAGTGAAATGCCATTCCAAAATTTGTAGTATTCAGAGAGAGTTGTACTTAGGAGAAATTTTATCTCTAAACACAGACACCAATAAAAGAAAGAAAGAGCAGATAAATGATTTGGGCATGCACCTAATAAAAAAATATATAGAAAAAGAATAAATATACCCAATTAAATACCAAATTGGAAATCTTAAAACAAAAAAAGTCATTAATAAAATTAAAAGTAAGAAAAAGAACTAATAAATAAAAATTTATCTGGTTGTGTAAAACAAACAAACAATAAAATAGATGGACTACTAGTTAATTTGATTTATTTTAAAAAGAACAACACCAAATTACTTGTCTCAGAAATGAACAGGGTAAATGAATCAACAAAACAAAGAAGAAATTTAAGCAATTATTAAAAGTTACTTTGCCAGTTTTGATGTAAAAATTATAATAGAAATTAAATGGATGAGTATTTACAAAAATATAATAGATTAACATGAAAGTAAAAAGAATACTTAAATGGCTTTTCCAGAAAAAAGAAATTGAACATGCAATCAATGACCTCACTAAAAGTCCACAGAATCATATGGATTCTCAAGTGAATTCTACCAAACATTTAAAGATTACTTGCTTCCAATACTATATAAATTGGGTGAAAATATCACTAAAGGAGTCATACCAAACTCCTTTTATTATGAAAATATCATTTTGATACCTAAACCTGGGACAGCAAATACAGAAAAAGTACCCTGCAGATTATTTCTTTAATAAATATTGACGTAAAAATATTAAAGAATATACTAGCAAAGAAGATTACAGCAATATTTCACAAAGACTATGTATTAATCCCTGGTGTGAGAAAAGAATTATTAATAATGGTTTTCTTGGGGGGGACGCAGAGATCAGTTTCTCAGTTCTTCCTCACACACACACACACACCAATGCAGGAAGTCCAGTCCTTCTTGATCTGGGACAAACATAAGGGAACAAAAGAAATGGAGAGAGACTTTTATATCTAGCTCAGTGAAGGATTGATGGGATCAAACCACATGGAGATAATGGACTTTGCCTTAAGCAACTTGATTAAGGGTCTTTTGTGTACTTTTCCCTGATGTCTTCTGTAGAGTTCATTTTAATAGGGACCACCTTCAAATCATATCAACCAATGAAATTGAATGATGCTAACCAATTAGCTTTGACCAATGTATAATGACCTGCCTTTATCAAAAGAGGATATAAACCCTCAGAGGATGCCATTAGAGATCTTTTTGGGATTTAGAGACCTCTGGCTTCTAGATCTAGGTCTTTGAGTGTTTTTCTCCTGCTCACAGTAACTGCCATACTGAAGCTGTCTCTCTGCTTTCTGTACCATACACCCTGAGACCATAAGAAGGTAGGGAGACATGTGCTAAATCCTTTACTGGTATATAGTATTAATAAAATAATAATATGCTTACCCTAAAGTGATATCTACAGCAAATGGTAATTATTTCAAAAAACACAGACTAGAATTCAGGGCTAGTTCAATATTAGGAAATCTGTCACCATAATTGAACATATCTAAAATGATAACCAATCATATGATCATCTCAATAGTTGCAAAAAAGCTTTTGACAAAATACAACATTCATTTCTATTAAAAACAGTAGAAAGCAGAGGAATCAATTGAACTTTAAAAAAAATGATAAGTAGTATCCATTTAAAACCAAGAGCAAGCATTTTCTGTGATGGGAATAAACTTGAAATCTTTCCCATCAGGAGTGAAGCAAGAATCTCCATAATCAACTGCGTTATTGTACCTGAAATGCTAATATAGCTGTAAGAAAATAAAAATAATTTAAAGGAATAAAAAATAGGCAATATGGTAACAGCTCTTACTATTTGCAGATGCTAGAGAATCCTAGAGAATCAACTTAAAAACTACTTGAAATAACAACTTTAACAAAGTCACAGGATATAAAATAAACCTACATAAGTTATCAGCATTTCTATATACTACCAATAAAACATAGCATGAATAGACAGAGACATTCCATTTAACATAACTACAGACAATATTTAATATTTGGAAGTCTACCTGCCAAGACAAACCGAGGGATTATATGCACACAATTACAAAATACTTTTTACACAAATAAAGACAGATATAAGCAATTAAAGAAATATTCATTGTTCTTAAGTTGTTTGAGTCAATGTAATAAAAAATGACAATTCTACTTATGGCATAGCAATTAAACCACCAAATAACTATTTTTACAACTAGAAAAATAGTAACAAAATTAATCTGGAAGAATAAAAGGTCAAGAATATCTAGGGAATCAATGGAAAAAATGTTAAGGAGTGGGGCTAACATTTAATGATTTCAAAGCATGAAGCAGTAATCATTGTAATAATGTATTACTGACTAAGTAAAAGGGTGGGAGACCAGTGTAATAGATTAGGTAAAAAAAATATAGATCAAAAAATGACTACAGTGTTTAATGAACCCAAAAATCCAAGCTTTGGAGGAAAAACTTAGTAGCTGACAAAAATTGCTGGGAAACCTGAAATCATATAGGCAGAAACTAGGTATAGACCAAAATCTCACATAATATATCTAGTTAAGGTCAAAATGTCAACATTATTTAGACAAAAAGACTGATATTATAAGTAAATTAGGAAATTGTGGGTAAATGTATGTTAGATCTATAGATAAGGAAATAATTTATGAACAAATAAGAGATAGAGGAGATAATTACACACAAAATATGAAATTAGTAATCTTTTACACAAACAAAATTGTGCACCCCAAATTAGAAGGAAAACAGGAAGCTGAGAAAAATCTATCATTTTAATGATAAAGATCTAATTTCTCAAATATATAGGGAGCCATTGCCCAGTTGATAGATGGTAAAAGCAAGGTATCACAGTGGATAAACCACTGGCCCTGAAGTTGGGAGGACCTGAGTTCAAAAGTCACCTCAGATATTCAACCCTGAATAAGTCACTTTACCCCAATTGCCGTAAACATCCAAGATCTTGCCACTGGACCCAGATGGCTCTGGAGGAGAGGGTTAGGTTGATGGCCTTACACAGCCTATATCACCTAAATCCAATTCACTGCAAGTTATGACATCACCCTGATGTCATAGTCCTCTTTGGAAATGAAGGACAAACAATAACAAATGGTCGGAGGATATGAAAAGGCAGTTTTCAAAAGAAGAAAGCATAGTTATCACATAAAAATGTTCTAAATCATTACTAATTATAGAAATTCATATTAAAATAGCTCTGAGATACTATCACACACTTATCAGAATAGCTAACATGATAAAAAAGGAAAATTGCATATGCTAGAGGAGATGTTGAAAAATTGGGACACGTTCACTGTTGGTTCACTTTTAAATTGTTTCTACCATTCTGGAGAACAAAGGGATATAACACTACTATATCTGTATCCTGAAGAGATAAAAAAAAAAAGTGGTGGGGAGGAAAGACCTGTTTGTACTGTGTTGTTTAAAATCTAAATGTGGGTTCTAGCCTGCCCCCCCCAATTTTGGGGGGAGAGTTGGCTAAAATCATTGATAAATTCAGCAAGAGTTTAGGCTTTTAAGGATTTATTAAAATATAAGTTAGTGAAGAGAGAGAGATGGAAAATCCTAGTTAGATCTATTTGGTATAGCCAGATAGAAACCTTTTCTTTTCCTAGAAGTCCACGTGAAATTCTGCCACCAAGCTGATGTCAGAATGACAAGGGGGACCCTCCTTTTTCTCCCACCTGCCACCTGTCTCCCTCCCCAAAAGGGGAGGTCCTTCAAGCTGACTGTTTGAGAGTGGTCTCTTGCTGATGTCAGTAGTACACTGCCTCTGAGAACAACATGTCACTCAGGGCCAGCCAGATGTGGTCTCCATCCAATCACCCTTAAGTAGGTATTTAGTCAGTTTCTCAGTCTTACCAAATTCAAACAATTCTAAATCAGTCCTCAGGTGGGACCCCTGGACAGCTGCCAAATCCCATTATTTTATTACATTTCCCCCTGTACTTCATTAAGAAACAATTGTTTCCTTAATGAAGCAGTAACATTAGATACTTATGACTAACAAAGTAAAGGGAATGAAAAGAGAGAAAAGAAATTGACTGATGCATTAAAAAACGCTAAAGGGGGCACTCCCCTTTTATCAGGAGGACATTACAAATAGAAAAATTAAAGGGGGCACTCCATTTTAGCAAGTGGACATTATAAACAGTGTATACAATGGGGAAAAGAAAAACAAGAAAATGTCCATTTAAGACTTTGGAAGTCTTTTCTCAGATGATTCTTGGGATGTCCTCTGGGTGTAGTTGTGGAATGAAAGTCTGTCAGGTGTGGATGCTGAAGATCAACTAACAAGTCTTAGCTGTAGAGTTTTGGGTGTGGTTGTAAATTCCCTCAGGTGTTTCAGATACTAGTAATCAGCTGGGAAAGTGTCCTATAAAATTGAGCTTAACACAACTTTAAATAGCTTTTCCAATTATCAAATCAACCAATAAGAGTTCTCAAAAACATGTCCAAGGAAATTCACAATCTTTTTAGAGATTTTATGATTATTGTCCAGTTGTGACACATGAAACATATAATAAAAACAAAAATTGAAACATTCTCTAAAACTTAATATTACAACAGTACAAAATATTTATAGCAGCAGACTGAGAAGATGACCATCAATTGTGGAATGGCTGAATAATTTGTGGCATATGATGTTGATGGCACACTATTGTGTTATAAGGAATGATGAGCAGAATGGTTTCAAAAAAACCTGGGAAGACTTATATGAACACATGAAAAAAGAAGGGAACAGAACCAAGTGAACATTTTATTCTCTTGTAGCATAAATCTTATAAAGAGGATCAACTTTGAAAGATTCAACAACTATGATCAAGACAATATGCAAGATGATTTCTTTTCTTTTTTTGTGAGGCAATTGGGGTTAAGTGACTTGCACTGGGTCACACAGCTAGAAAGTGTCAAGTGTCTGAGGTCAAATTTGAACTCAGGTCCTCCTGAATCCAGGGCCAGTTCTATCCACTGCACTACCTAGCTGCCCCTACAAGATGATTTCTAAGAAAGAATGATGAAAATGCTATGGATCTCCAGTGAGAAAACTGTTCAACACTGAATGTAGATTGAAGCATACTTTTGAAACTTACATTTTTATTATTTTGTTTTGTTTATATTTTCTTTCCCAGCATGGCTAATATGGAAATATTTTTCAAGACCTTACTTGTATAGCCAAAATCAAAATGCTAACATTCTCACAGAAATGAGAGGTATAGGAGCAAGGGGTAGGAGAGAATTTGGAACCCCAAAGAGGTTTTTTTTAATTATTGTTAATTTTTTACATTTAATTGGGAAATATTTAATGAAATTTAAATAATTTTTAAAATGCAAAAGAAATTCTGCAGGCTTCATGAATTCCTTATAGATAGCTTGTTATTCTTTCTGTCACCCAATTTCCATGGCAACTGCTGAATCAAATGCCAATAGTACCATAGAGATATCAAGAATATCCTTGTAGAAACACGCAGAACCCATTATAGTAAATGACAAAAGAAAAGAAAAGGAAAAAACTCTATGAGTTAAAAATGTGTCATAGTAAGCTTCACATGATAAAGTTTATTTAGGCTACTCTTTATAAATATTTCTTCTGTCAGAATAAATTATATTAATAGAAAATATGAAAAAGTTTCCTTTTGGCTGCTTATTTTTTCCTTACATTTTGATGAAGTTAATATTGCAGGTATAGGTTTTACACTTAATGATAGTGATGAAAATTAGAATAAATCAAGATCATATTGGAGTAGGATGAGGTATATATTTTCCCCAGCATCCTCTATGCTTACATTAGTCTGCTAAAGGTCCTTTAAGTGGTATTCCAACATATGAGCTTACATTTCAATAACTTTATTTAATTTCAAAAAAGTTATTTTATCTATCTCTATAATAATTGATAAAATTAAATAAGAATAATAATAACAGGATATCAACTTGTCCCAACATCATTTCTACCTAATTAACACCAAGCAAGATAAGAATTAGAGGAATACAAATGACAATGTTTATAAACAAATATTACAATATTATCACTATTATTACTAATCTAATTTTCATCATAATAAACTATACTTGACTAAGGACATTGTTATAAGCAAAGCTATTGCTTTCTAGTTCCTGAGCATAAAATTTATAAATACTTAAATGTAACATTCATAATAGATGTCACCATAGCAAATTTTCATTGTCTTTAAATTGTATAAAATGTATAGCTTTCAAAATATAGAAACTTAATAGAAGAAATTTTAAAAATATGGAATTATGATAAGGTACATATCCCCCTCATTTTTTTTTTTTGCTCTTGGATTTCTCTCAAAATGCTTTCAGGCAGTCTAGAGGAGATCAGATTTCATTTCAATACTATTATCTAGTATATTGGATTTTATTATCCTATGCAGTAGTTCATAGAACACTAAATATTAAGTAATACCAGAAGGATTGTCTCCAGACTTTCCAGATGCCATCAAAAAAAAATGCAAGACTAATGAGATGATCAATAACAATAACAGCCCCACCAAAAGATTTGGAATATATACTAATGAAAACACATGCAATAAAATTAAGTACCCATCACCACCACATGAGAAAAGAAATATTATTATTCCACACCCAAAAGGAGTATAAAGAGACATAGGCATTATTAGTGCAGCTGATAATCTGTTCAAACCATTAAAATATTTTAGGAATAAATAATATCACCTTATTGATTGGACATCTGGGTGGGGGAACTTCCTCTGGGGAGAAAGTTAGGAAATTAGGAAGACATAGATTTTTTTTTAATTTACCAAAGTCACATAAATAATTTCAGAGGTTGAATTTTAACCAAAATTTTATAAATTTCAAATGCAATATAGCCTTCTCTCCTCTACTATCAGACTGTCTCTTCAATAGTGTCCATACTATTTTAATATGCTTCAAATCTATAGTAATTTGATTGATCTGAATTTCAAAGCACGCTGTATTTCACATAAAACTAAAAAATCTTAAATAAAAATGATTTTATTCTAATTCTACATGGTTAATATTGCTATTATTACAGAATTTTCATTATTTCTTCAACAATAAAAGGATTTATGAAATCAGGAGATCAATTAGTTTTAATTAGCCTTCATTACAAAAATTTGGATTATAAACTAGGAGAGATTATTAAAGACATAAAACACATGCCTAAAGATTACTATGTGGGATCTGATAGGTTACCAGTTACCAATAACAAATAATCTATTGATCACCATGTAACATTCAGTGGTTAAGATTCATTCAATGACATTTGTTAACTGTCCACCATAAGCTTAACACCCAATAAAAGCATAGATTTAGTAGATACTGGTCTTGTCTCACTCTTCTTATTCTAAAAGATCTAGGCCATTAAAATAATAAAAAATAATATGATAATCCTATTTTTTTTTTTTTGCAGGGCAATGAGGGTTAAGTGACTCATCCAGGATCACATAGCTAGTAAGTGTCAAGTGTCTGAGGCCGGATTTTAACTCATTTCCTCCTGAATCCATGGCTGGTGCTGTATCCACTGGGCCATCTAGGTGCCCTGTATACTAATCCATTTTGATTCAACACATACATATTTAGCATCTGTCAACAGATGACATTGATTTTTCAAAGTCAGTGTCAGTATTTCCCCTTCATAAAGTATGTTCTTATTCCATGTGCCAAAGCTTCAGATGTTGAAAAATTTTATGAAGTATTTTCACTGCCTTTATATTTATTTTGAGTATGGACAAATATTTTTTTCATTATACTGAACTCTAATCTTTGATACAAAAAGCAAATGATGATAGCTTTTCTTCTCCTTTCTTTCAGGTTTTTCCTATTTAATTTACAATGAAAAATAAAATAAAGGCCAGAAAAAATTATCTTGTTGTAAATCACATACCTACTTGATTATAATATGTTTATTTATTTTCCTATTGCATGAAACATTTTCCCTGTCACTTCTTATTTTTCCCAGAATAAAAGGTCCTATGCAGGCCAAGGCCTGTTGTGTGTTGTGTTGTGTGTGTGTGTGTGTGTGTGTGTGTGTGTGTGTGTTGGGGGGGGAGGCTTATTGTTGTTATTGTCATATAAGGATATTAAGATCACAGTACAGTCAAAATGGACAATGCATATTTATAGAGCCATTAAGTTAATAAAAAATCCAAAGTGGAGATTTCCTGGAGCTATGACAGTGGAGTAAGCATTAAATCACCATATCTGTCCCATATTTACCTCCAAACAACCAAAAAATAATGCTCCCACACAAATCATGGATCAGTAGAACCAGAAAAAAGATAGTATGAAACAATCATTTAGCCTAAAAACTTGGAAGAATAGTAAGAAAGGTCTGTCTCCCTGGGGTAAAAGGAGAGTGCAGTCCAGAACAGGAAGCATCCCATCAAGCCAGCAGCAAGCCCCACCTCAACAAACCAGCAGGAGATCCTGAGCCACAGTGTGGTAGAGCAAGTGAATGCCAACACCAGAGCCTCCAAAGTGCATCATCATAGCCAGAGGAATGGACAAACTCCAGCAAGTGCTTCAGCATAGCCCTGGGTGAACAGGAAGCTTCCAGTAGCCAGACTTCCACATTCTTCAGTGTAGCCCTGGGGAAATTCAGAAACAGCCCACTTACTCAGAACATGCCAGAAATGAGCACTAGGACCCCTACTGAGCACCAGGTAGTTGCCAGACCACAATGGCCTTCAGTAGCACAAGTCAGCCTCCATCCCAGCACCAGACATGAGGGTCTCCAATGGGCCTCAGTGCAATATCAGTACAGCACTAGGTAAACAGCCAGGGTCTGCATCCCCTATTATGAGTAGCTTGAAATAGTGCCTCTTCCACCCAGGCAACAGAGCTCAAATTTTTAAAAAATGAAAAGGCCAAAGAAGATGAGCAAACAACAACAACAATAAAAAATGTGACAATAGAAAGTTATGATGACAGAGAAGATTAAACACAAACTCAGATGAGGACAATTTGAAAACCTATGGGCAAAACACCAAAGAAAGATGGGAAATAGTCTTAATCTCAGAAAGAACTCATGGAAGAGCTCAAAAGGGGACTTAAATATCATATAAGAAAAATTGGGAAAAGAAAGGACTGATGCAAGGGAATTATAAAAAAATGTCAACCACATGGAAAAACAACTGCTTAAAAAGTAGACTTGGTCAAATGGAAAAAGATACAAAAATCCACCGAAGAAAACAATTCCTTAAAAAATGGAAAAGGAAGTACAAAAGCTAACTGAGGAAGACAACTTATTTACAGTTAGAATTGGACAAATAAAAACTAATGACTCTATGAGATATCAGCATTCAATTATATATATGCATATATGAAATTTAAAATACCTCATGGAAAAAATAATTGACCTAGAAAATAGGTCCAGCAGAGGCAATGTCAGAATCATTGAACTACCAAAAGGAAAACCTGGAAAGTGTCTTTTAAGAAATTATCAAGGAAAACTGCCCTGATATCCTGGAACAACAGGGCAAAATTGGCAATGAAAAAATCCACTGATCACCTCCAAAAAGAGATTCCAAAATAAAAACTCCATGGAACATTATAGTAAAAATTCACAACTATCATGTCAAGAGAAAAATACTAAAAGCCACCAGAAACAATTCAAATATTGGGGAGCCACAATTAGGATTATGCAGGACTTAGCAACAGTAACATTAAAGGATCAGAACATGGAACATGACATTGCAGAAGACAAAGGAGCTAGGACTATAACCAAGAATCACCTACCCAGAGAAATTAAGTATAATACATCGAGGAAAAAAATGCCATTCAATGAATTAGAATGATTTCAAGTCTTCATAAGAAGATCAGAATTGAACCAAAAGAAAATTATCTTCAATATCAAGATCCAAGAGAAGCATAAACAGGTAAAAAGGTCAAAGGAAAAAAAAAGGAATTAAATGCATCTGAACTGTTTACAGACTTACATAGGAAAATAATATTTGTATTTATTAAAATGATATCGCCAATATTACAGTTAGAAGGAATATACATAGACTGAGGACACAGGTATAAGATGAATTTGAGGGAATGACATAAAAAATAATTAAGAGATTAGAAAGATGAGTGCACTTGGTGCAGAAGGAAGGGAAAGTAGAAGGCAGCAAATTATTTCACATCAAGAGCCATGAAAAATCTGTTACAGTACAAGGAAAGATAGGAGTCTGGGTGATGAACATTGCTCGAACCTTACTATCATCAGTATTGGCTCAAAGAGGAAATACTATACACATAAAGAAATATGATATATATATATATATGTGTATATATATATATATAATGCACATATAGAAATTTCAAATACACATATGGATTATAGAAATCTATCTTACCTGATAGGAAAGAAAGTGTGAGAATTGGAACCACACCCCCTGCTGAGAGGGACATTGTGAGAATCAGGCCTGTAAAGAAACCATGTGACTTGGCATACGGAAGTGACCTTTCTGGGGTTTGGAAGGTCAGATTGGCATCCAGAAGTTGTATCTAATGTCTGTGGGTCGTGTCAATCAAAGCTACCAGCCATTTAGCTTGGAGCTGTGTGTGTGGCTGGCCATGCTTCCTGTTTCACAGGGGGCCTCTGGGAAAAATGGCTAAGGATCTGTGTCTTTTCATTCAGGACTTCAGGTTGGTGGCAGGAACACTCTCTCTTTCTCTTAGATAGCTAGATGAAAACTTTTTTCCTCTGTCTCTCTCTTTGCTAACCCCTGATATACTTTAATAAATGCTTAATGCCCCATGACTGGTGGTAAATCTTTTCTAATTTAAGGTGACCACACATTAGATTTTAAACATCACAGCTAGAATTTTAAGCTTTACACAGAAGAGGAAATTAAGCAAGGGATGTAGCATACTAACACAATAGGGAGCAGACTAGGGGAGGTGGTCCACAGAAGCAAAATGCTGTCAAGGAAGAAAAGGGTCAAAGGAGAGAGGACAAACAGGAGGAAAGATGGAATGGAGGGAAATACACAGTTAGTAATCATAACTATGAAGAGGATGAACTCTCCCATAAAACAGAAGTAGGTAGCAGAGTGGATCAAAAACCAGAATCCTACAATGTGTTGTTGAAAAGAAACACACTCGAAGCAGAGAGACACACACACAGTCAAAAGTTAAAGGCTGGAGTGGAAACTATTATGTTTCAGCTTAAGTTAAAAAAAAAATTGGGGTAGTAATACTAATCTTAGACAAAACAAAAGCAAAAATAAACAACTAAAAGATAAGGAAGGAAATTACATCTTGGTAAAAGGTACTATAGACAATGAAGTAAAACTAATGTGAAACATATACACCAAGTGGTATAAAACCAAATTCTTAAAGGAGAGGTTAAATAAGTTACAGGTTCATGAACAAATAAGAGATAGAGAGCACTATGGACTATAAAATAGATGATTTTTATTATATTAAATTAAAAAGCTTTCATGCAAAAAAACAAACACACACACACACACACACACACACACATGCACACCAATGCAACCATGATTAGAAGGAAAGCAGAAAGCTATGAAACAACCTTTATAGCAAGTGTCTCTGATAAAGCATCATTTGTCTCTCTCTCTCTCTCTCTATATATATATATATATGTATATATATATATATATATGTTTGTGTGTATATATATATATGTACAATTTATGACTATAAGCCATAATCCAATTGAGAGACCATCAAAAGATATGAACAGGCAGTTTTCAGTTAAATAAGTCAAAACTATGTATAAGCATATGAATAAAATATTCTTAATTAGTATTGCTTAGATAAATGCAAACTAAAACTACTCTAAGGTACCATCTCATACCTATTAGATTGGCTAATGTGACAGAAAAGGAAAATGACAAATATTGAAGAGGATGTGGGAAATTATGACTATAGCACACTATTGGTGGAGTTGTGAACTGATCCAACCATGCTGGAAAGCAATTTGCACCTATGCTCAAGAGGCAACAAAACAATACAAACCCTTTTTCCAGAAAAATTACTAGTAGGATGGTATCCCAAAGAGAACATTAAAAATGGGGAAAGGATGTACATATGCAAAAATATTTATAACAACCCTTTTTTCATAATGGAAAAATAATGGAAATTGAGGGAATACCCATCAATTGGGGAATGGCTGAACAAGCTGTGCTATATAAATTCAATGGTATACTATTGTGCAATAAGAAATGATGAACAGGCAGATTTCAGAAGGAAAAAAAAAACTTGGAAAGACTTGCATGAACTGATGCAAAGTAAAGTGAGAAGAACCAGAAAACATTGTAAACAGCATCAGAAGCATTACGTAATGATCAACCATGAATGAATCAGCTCTTCTTAGCAATACAATGATTCAAGTACAAGATGATTACAGAAGATTCACAAAAGAAAATGCTAACCATATCCAGATAAAGAACTGACAGACTCTGAATTATAGATTGAAGGATACTTTTTTCACTTACTTTGTTCTTTTGGAGGGTTTTATTCCTTTCGATCTCTTTCTTTTTTTCATGACTGTGAGTAATACTGAAATATGTTTTATATGATAGCATATGTAAAACTTATATAAAATTGTGTGCCATTTTAGGAAGAGAGAAGGGGAAGGAGGGATGAAGAAAATTTTAGAACTAAAAATCTTATAAAAAGGAATGCTAAAATTTCTTCTCGGCCATTTGGCTAAGATCAAGTGTAGTATCTGTTCTTATCAGTTTAATATCTGATACTTCCTCTATTTGAGGACAATATATTAAATGGATTTTGGGCCCCAGGAGATGGACTAGGAGCTTGCTCTGTCTACTCTGCATTGACCTAGTATTGCAGTGCTTCTGGGAACAGTGCATTTCCCCTTAGGGAGTAACTTTTTGTGCAAAAGAAAAGTTTGATAGTCTTGTTGTTTCTTAGTTTTCAAAATGTTAAGAGTATTTTCAGTGTGTATTCTGGCAATTTAGTCTTTTATCAAAACAAATAGGTATAGAATTTAAGTAAATGAAAGAAGGAGTTTCTCTGTGTATGTACCACTGAGAATTTAGGCTTTAAGTAATGGAAATGACAGGATAGCAACCAGTTAAAAAGACTAATCTCACCCAAAGAGAAAAAATGAGCACTTCTTTTCTCTGTTTAGAATTTTATTTTCCAAATTACAAGTAAAAACAAATTTTGACATCAATTTTTTAAAACTTTGTGTTCCAACTTCTCTTCCTCCCTCCCTTCTCCCCGTCTCACCCCCACCCCCAAGAACTCAAGCAATTTAATATAAGTTATACATGAGGAGTCATGGAAAACATTTCCACATTAGCTAGGTTGTAAGAGAAAACAGATAAAAACAAAAAGGAATGCTAAAAATTGTTTTGACATGTAATCGCAAATGTATATATACAGAGAGGGGGGGGCCTAAACAAAATATTTTAAAAATATACAGCAAATGGACTTCTCTTCATTTTATTACAAAAATCTGTCATTGCTATGCTGAACATGGCTTGACTGTATACTATTAACTTACTGATATGTTTAATAGTAGATGAATGCAAAAGGAGAAATCCTATGGCATGGGAATTATTAAGAGATTTAAATTTGAGGATGTGACTAATGGATTTCAAAAACTCCTTGGAATGGTAACATAAGAGACATGCAGAGAATGCATTCTTTATATTGTAAAATATAGAATATATGATGGATTGTTTCTGATGTACTGATTATTTAATGAGATACTTAAGCATTGGGAGGAAATAAAAAGCTCCATTAAAGCCAAAGAGCCTTACCAAACAACATGCCGATCAAATCTTCCCAATTAACTAAATCAAAGATGGTACAAAAGATTGGCCGCATCTAGCCATAAGGAAAATTTATTTTTAAATAATTTAAAACAGTGCAACGAAGTTTTATATCACTTAAGAGACATTCAATTAAATCCAATTCAGCTCAAGTGAGACATTTATTGGGCACTTGGTGTGTGTAAGGCACTGATCTAAACTTGGGATCATCAAACTATGACGAGATGGCCAAATCTTGTCTTCTCCCTATTTTTTTTATAAGCAATGATCTAAGAGTTATTTTTATGTTTTAAAATAAAGAAATTCTTAACTCACAACCATACAAAATAGACAATGGAACTTGGCTTTTGGTCTGAAGTTTGCCAAACACTTGATCTAGACAATCAAGAGCTTATATAAAAATAACCTATGTTTTTTATATTGTTTACAATGATGATAATAGCGATTATGATGGTGATCATCGTCATCATGTTGTGATATGTAAATATCACTATTATTTGCAAAGTGCCTTCTATACCTCATCTTATTTGACACATAAAACATATGTTTAAAATGATGAGTCTTCCTCCTCTTCACTGTGAAAGGCACATTGTTCCAATCCAGCTTGCATATGCTGCTTGAAGACATAGAGGTCTGTGATTAGCTCATGAGCAAGAATTTCCTCTACTAACAAGTAATTACCCCCACAGTTTCCCATGAAAAAGAGCTCTTATATGTTACATTTAAAATCTAATGTGTGTCCTTACCTGCCCCGCAGTATGTGTGTGTGGGGAAAGTAGCTAGGGTTTACTTATAAATTCAGCAACAGTTTAGACTTTTAAGGGTTTATTAAAGTATATTAGAAGTTAGTAAAGAGAGAGGAAGAGCACATGTCTCTGAAAGAATAGAAAAAACCCTAGCTCAGACCTACACTTGAGAGAGAAAAAGAGCTGCTTCACGTAGCCACTCACACTTCCCAAGATACTGAATCCTAGTCAGCTCTCCGTGGAACAGGAAGTGGGGTGTTCCCCACACACAGCTCCAAGCTAATTGTCTGGTTACATTCAAGTCCATTGATTGACATGACTTAAAGGAGATCCATGAACTTCCAGGATGCCAATTCGACCTTAGAAACCTCAGAAAGGTCATTTCATGCTTTCTCGGCAGAGGGTGGGTCCCCTGGTTCTCACATATATATTGTATCAACCTCACCAGAGGTGATGATCCATTTCCTTGAAAATTTATTGGATACCAGGAATCTTGTTTAGCTAGGGTGAAAACTTTATTCTTAATATATAGTAGCTTCAGTAGGGGACCTCTATGCTTGAAATAAGGAATGAAAAAGAAAATTTTCATTCAGAACCCTGTGCAAATTGTTTTCTGCCACTGCCTGTGAGAGAATTAAGTAAGTCCCTTATACCATTCAGTGTCATATCTAAACATTGTGGATAATAGTATTTCATATGAATTAAATTATATTAAAATAAAGATGTTGTGGAAATGGTATGACAAGAAAAACTTCTTCAAAAAGATTAGAGAAAATGTTTGATTTTTAGTCAACTTGATCCCAAAGGAAAGGAAAATCAAGTTAACAATTTTTTTTAAAAGTAAAACTGTCGGGGCGGCTAGATAGCACAGTGGATAAAGCACGGACCCTGGATTCAGGAGGACCTGAGTTCAAATCCGGCCTCGGACACTTGACACTTACTAGCTGTGTGACCCTGGGCAAGTCACTTAACCCCCATTGCCCCGCAAAAAAAAAAAAAAAAAAAAAAAAAAAAAAGTAAAACTGTCCCTATTACACACAATTGGGCAGTTAGGTGGCAAAGTGGATAGAGCATCAGGTTTGGAGTCAGGAAGACTCATTGTCCTAAATTTAAATCTGGCCTCAGACCCTTACTAGTCTGTTTGAGCCTGGGCAAGTTGCTCAACCCTGTTTGCCTCCATTTCCTCTTCTGTCAAATGAACTGCAGAAGAAAATAGCAAGCCACTACGGTATCTTTGCCAAGAAAACCTCAAATGGAGTCATGAAAAGTCAGAAATGACTGAAAAAAATGATTGGTAAAAATTCATTCATATATATATAATGCATATATGTACATATGTATATGTATACATAATTATATACTAGATATAACGCAAGTTTAGGATACATGGATGTTTATTTCTAAAATAATAAACACTCAAATTGACAAAATATTAAAGAAATCTCTTCAGGACTCCAAAGTCAGAAAATTAAACTGAATTAGCCTTACACAAACACACACACACACACACACACACACACATCTAAAAAAGGTAGTATATACCTGGGTCCTGTGTATTTACAAGTTTATTCTATAAAATATTTAAAAATCTTTAATGTTTATACTTCAAAAGTTAGTCTCAAAAATTCAAAAGGAAAGCATTTTATGAGCATCCTTTTTATGACATCTTCTTAGTTGCTTAAAGGCAGGGATTGACTTTTGCCTCTTTTTTTCCTCTTTTTTAATCCCCAGTTCTTAGCATGCTACCTGGAACAGAGGAGGTATTTAATTAATTTTTCTGATTGATTAGTTGACTGCTAATATCTAAATCAAGAATAGATAAAGTAACTTCAGGTTACTTGGTGGAGTAAAATGTAACCCTCTGAAGCCCTCCCAATTTTCCCCTCCAAACTAGAAAACTGCCTCAGAATTGTCCCAGGAGCAGGGAAGCAGCATACAACTTACAACCTTAAAACAGGAAAGGTGTCTGTTACCTGAGCGGGAGGTGAGTGAAGTTCAAGGGCAGCAGCAGCAGCTAGCTTCACAGCAGGTGACCTACAGCAAGGCTCTAAGCCTGGGCCAATCCATCCCTGAGGTCTAGCCCTCTTGCAAACCAGAATCCCCCTGAGCAAGTGAGCAGTCTGAGCTGCACACCAAGGCCCCACCCCAGAGACCCCATCCCTAGCATAAGCCACCAGGGAGGTATTGACCCCCACTGTAGAGCAGTATTTAAGCCATGCCCTGAGGATGGCCAACAGCAATATTCTACCCCTGGGGTCTACAAGTAGAGAGACTGTTTCTATAGTAAACCAGCCTCAGGGGGCCCCAACCTTCAGGTATATCTACAAAGAAATTACTCCTCCAGGGCCTGCTAAGAGAGAGACCCTATTATCATAGCAAACCAGTAACAAAGCACCACCCCTGGGGCCGACTACCAACAAGATCCCTTCTCCAGGGCCAGCCACCAGAAAGACACTTTTACTATAGCAACCTAGCAACAAGTCCCCAGTCCTGCAGCAGGCAAGCAACTAAACCCCAAAACCATGGGAGGACAACAGGAATGATCCAACCCCTACTACAAGCCAGAAGGGAAGCTTACCCTACATAAAAAAGGAGGCAGGTCAGTAAAAGCTACCAATAAGTTTCAGAGCCCCAACACAAAAACCTGGGACAGTGCAGGACTAGAGTTTACCTCACATAAAAAGACCAAGTCATAAAAAGAGCATAAAAATGAATAAAAGAAAAAAAAAAAAGCTTGATGGTAGAAAGTTACTATGGTGATAGGGATGATAAAGGCATAAACTTAGAGGGGGACAATAGTGCCAATATGACAAGAGGTGAAACTTCAAAGAAAAATGTAATTTTTCCTCATGCCCAAAATGAATTCTTGGAAGAGCTTTAAAAGGATTTTATTTTTTAATCGTATTTTATTTTATTTTTTCCAATTACATGTAAAGATAGTTTTCAAAATTCATTTTTGTAAGATTTTAAGTTCCAAATTTATTACCTTCCCACCCCCTCTCCTGAAATCAACAAGCAATCTGATATAAGTTATACATTACAATCATGTTAAATATATTTCTACATTAGTCATGTTGTAAAGGAAGAATCAGAACAAAAGGGGGAAAATGTAAGAAAGTATAAACAACAATAACAAAAAATCAACAACAAAAGTGAAAATAGCATACCTCAGTCTGCATTCAATCTCCATAGTGCTTTTTTCTGGATGTGAAGACCATTTTCTATGACGATGCTTTTGTAATATTCTTGGATCATTGTATTGCTGAAAAGAGCTATTTCTATCACAGTTGATCCTAACACAATGTTGTTATTACTGTGTAATATGTTCTCTTGGCACTTCTCATTTCACTCAGCATGAATTCATGTAAGACTTTCCAGGTCTTTCTGAAATCTGCCTGTTCATCATTTCTTACAGCATAATATTATTCCATTACATTCATATACCACAACTTGTTCAGCCATTGCCCAATTGATAGGAATCTCCTCAAATCCCAAAACTTTGCTTCCACAAAAAAGCAGCTATAAATATATTTGTATACATGGGTCCTTTTCCCTTTTTTATAACCTCTTTGGGATATAGGCCTCATAGTGGTATTTTTTAGAACTAGAAAAAATCATAAATTCATCTGGAAGAACAAATGTTCAAAAATATCAAGGGAATCATTGAAAAAAGGTGAAAGAAGGTGATCTGGCTGTATCAGATATTAAATATTACCCTAAAGTAGTAACTACCAAAACAATCTGTTACTGATGGATAAGTGGAATAGAAGAGGTACAACTTATAGTATAGTAGATTACTATAGTAATCTAGTATATAATAAACTCAAAGATCTAAGCTTTGGGGACAAAAATTCATTATTTGACAAAGACTTCTAGGAAAAGTGGAAAACAATATGGTAGAAACTAGGAATAGACCAGCATCTTATACCATATACTAAAATAAGGTCAAAATGATTACAAGATTTATACATAAAGGGTGATATCATAAGCAAAGTACAAAGGCCTGGAGGAGTTTATCTGACCGATTTATGGACAGGGCAAGAATCTAGGAACATAGAAGATACAAATTGCATTGCAAAATGTAAAAGAAAATTTTGATTATATAAAATTAAAAGGCTTTTGCCCAAACAAATCAATGAAACCAAGAATATATGGAAAGCAGAAAACTGGGAAAGAATTTTTTTTAAAGTCTCAGATAAAGACCTCATTTTTCAAATATATAGAGAACTGAGTTTAAAAATACAAGTCATTCCACAATTGATAAATGGACAAAGAATATGAACAGGTGATTTTCAGACAAGGAAATCAAAGCTATCTATAGTTATAAGAAAAAAATTATCTAAATTACTATTGATCAGAGAAATTAAAATTAAAACAACTCTGCAGTACCACCTCACACTTATCAGAGTTGCTAATATAACAAAGCCAGAAAATCTTGAATGTTGAATGGCATGTGGGAAGACTGGCATGATAATCCACTGCTTGTTCAGTTGCAAACTTATCAAACCCTTCTGTAGAGCAATCCAAACTGCTCTGATCCAGAAATACTACTGCTAGGTTTATATCCCAAAGACATTCCCCCAAACAGAAAAAAGACCTATTTGTGCAAAAATATTTATAGCAGCTCTTTTTGTGGTGGCTAAGAATTGAAAATCAAAAGAATGCCCTTCAATGGGAGAATGGCTAAACAAACTGTGGCATATGATGGTGATGGAATATTATTGTGCTATAAAAAATGACAAGCAGAATGGTTTCAGAAAGTCCTGGAAAAACTTATACGAACTGATGGATAGTGAAGTGAGCTGAACCAGGAAAACGCTATGCACAGTGATAGCTATATTGTTTGATGAAGAACTGTGAATGATTTAACTGTTCTCAGAAATACAATGATCCAAGACAATCCCAAAGGACTAATGATGAAGCACACTATCCACTTCCAAAGAAAGAACTAATATTAAATGAATACACAATAAAGCATGGTATTTTTTACTTTCTTTTTGTTTTCAAGCCTTCTTATACAAAATGACTAATATGGTAAGGTTTTGCATAATTGCACATGTATGACCTATATCTGCTTGCTTACCACCTCAGGGAGGGGGGAGGAAAGGGATGAAATGAGGGATAGAAATTGGAACTTGAAATTTTAAATAAAAATGTTTAAAAATACTAATAAATGTCTTAAAATGTTTTGCATGTAATTGCAAAAAAATACTATTTAAAAGATTAAAAAGTGGGAGGAAGAGGCAGCTAGGTAGCACAATGGGTAGAGCACTGGCCCTGGAGTCAGGAGTACCTGAGTTCAAAACCGGCCTCAGACACTTAACACTTACTAGCTGTGTGACCTTGGGCAAGTCACTTAACCCCAATTGCCTCACTTAAGAAAAAAAAAGTGGGGGGAAGGACCTACTTGCACAAAAATATTTAAAGTATTATTTTTTGTGGTGGCAAAGCATAGGAAATCAAGGGGATGTCAATCATTTGGGGAATAGTTGAGCAAGTTTGGCATATTATTTTAATGTAATATTTTTGTGCTATAAGAAATGATGAGCAGGATGATGTCAGCAAAAACTAGAAAGACTTACATAAACTGATACAATATGAACAGAACCATGAGAACATTGACACAGTAACATCAATATTTTATGATGAAGGATGGTGAATGACTTAGCCTTTCTCAGTAATACAACAATCCAAAACAACTACAAGGACTCCAAGAAAAAAAAATGCTATCCATTTCCAAAGAAAGAAATGATGCCTGAATATAGACTGAAACAAACTCTTTTCACTTCCTTCCTTCCTTCTTTCTTTCCTTTTCTTTATTCAAGTCTTCTTACACAAAATTACTAATATTACAATATTTTATATGATTTCACATGCATAACCTATATCAGTTTGCTTACTGTCACAAGGAAGGGGGCAAGGAGGGAGGGATAAAATTTGAATGCAACACATTTTTTAAAAAATTAAAAATTGCTTTTACATGTAATTGAGAAAAATAAAATATTTTTAAAAGAAAAAAGAAAGAATACACAGAACAAAGAAAGAAAACTATGCCCCTGTTGAAAAAATACAAGTCAAGCCCAAATGACTATAATGATTCAGCTTCCAATTGAACATCAACTGTTCAGATGAAACTGTTTCCTCACATTTCCCAATTCTACTTTCTCATAGCATTTCTTCCATGATGCATGAACTTGCCTCTTTCCTGCTCCCATCCCTTTCTCTATTTCTGCTTTTCTGAAAGTGTATTGAATGATTATTCCCTTTTCCACACAGAATTATTTAAGATATTTGAAGTTTTCATTATGTCCCCTGCCCTTTAAATTTTTTCCCTCCTCTGAGCTAAATATTTCCAGCCCTTTCAAACAAACCTCATATGCCATAGTCTCAATTTTTTCATCTTCATTTGACTACTCTCTATACTCTCAGGCTTATCATTCTTTAATAAGATATGGTACAAAACATTGGATGCAGTACTCCACATGCAGTCTGACCAAGAAATATTAGAACAAGACCGCCAACCACTTATCCTTATCACCATGCCTTATTGATATAGTCTAAATTCCAGTTAACTCATTTAGCTTTTATATCACACCATTGACTCATTTTGTTTTTATAGTCCTCTAAAGCCCTCAGATAATTCTTTCACTACCTATTTATCTGCCTCTTTATGATATATGATTCAAAAACTCAGTCTCTTTAAAAAGGATTTACTCTTTAAGTGGCTTATAAAATTAGGAACAGTATGGACCTAAATCATTGGTTTTTGTACTTTTTGATTCATGGCACAATTTAATTTTTCTGTCACCCCCTGAATTATAAATGTATGGAAAAGGAACTTCTTGGCTTTTGCTGACAGTAGTGTTTTGATTTTTCAAGCCCAATGTCTATGTCCTGATGAGAATTATAAAGTAGATATTCTGTGATTTGTCTCTCATCTCTAGAAATATTTGAAATCTGAATAAGAAAATAAAATGTATGGTAAAGTAATATCACATTAATATCTATTTTGAACTTATTCCAATATCAGCCTCATCCAAAGAAGACTAAAATTAGGAAGTCAGTGAAAAAAAAATTCTGAGACTTGAAATAGCTTTAGCGAATTCCTTATATGAAAGCTGTTACTAAAGTTATATACTTTATATTTTCAATTCTTAACAATCATAGTTAACTCATTGCATTCCTGATCCAATGCTTAAAAACTTGAAAAATTAGAAAGGTTAAATTAGAGAAATATAAAAAGGTGATAAGTATGGTATTGGAGACAGAAAAACTAAAAAGTAGACACAGAAACTAAAGAAATCAGAATTTAGAGCTGGTAGTAACCTTTAACAGTAACATCCCCATCTAGTCTAATTTTGTCACTATATAAGCAACTGAGGCTCAAAAATCTGTGACTTGAAAAGTCACAGAAATGATCATTGACGAATCCAAGATTTCAACCAATTTCTTCAAAGATCCAGGTTTTCACACTGGATATTCATTATGAAGAAAGTGAGTGAGTTATCAAGAAATGATGTAATTCTACCCACTAATATATGACTTCAGAGGAAGGAAATCAATATTTTCCATATATTTTCATCAAAACTGGTTAATACAGAAATCTTTGATGCTTGACTGGGGTTCCCTTCCACTATCAGAAAAAATTGACTATATGAAATGTTTCTATCTCCAATAAATGACTTTGGTATTTGTGTCTATTTAATAATTTTGGATTAGAAATAGGTTTCATCATTTCCCCATTTAAAACCTCATCATTCACCTAAGATAACTTATTAGAATCTAGTTAGGGAGATGCAACGCAGCAGATCCTAGTGTGTACCACCTGGTGACATCCAAAAATTGTGGGGAGGGCAGGTTAGGAGAAGAAAAAGAAAGAAAAGCTGCCAATTGTAATTCAAACAAACTACAGTTCTATTCAATGGAGAACTGAGAACAACTTTATACATCACCAAACTACAGCTGACTATCTTTAATCAAGCAAATCTGGCATGACAGATAGGGGAAGAGCAAAATCACAACTTTCAGCAGCCTAAGTCATACCATATAAAATAGGAACACAACCAGTCATCATCATCATATACTCCCACCAACACCCATTGGTATTTGCTCATGTCAGTCATTTGGTAGCAGCTGAATATCAAAACAGCTGTGACCAGCAAATAAATATGAAAGTCTAAACACATATTCTCCTGCAAAAATCAAAGAAAAGTATGACTGTCAGGAGTTCACTGATATTGATGATTGAATTCTACATTGTGATTACATTCCATGAAACTTTCTTCTAGATTCACAATCATTAGACAGCTGTTGATTTGCTAGTTTAAATGTGTCTGTGAGAGTGTGCACACATACATACACGTGCCTCCCCAGATTGCTGCAGCATTTAGGTAAATAGCTTCACGTTGCACTTGGTGACTCCTTAAATCTACTTTCCAAACCAATTTTATGGATGAACCTTTCCACTTGAATGTTAAGAATGCATTAGCCAGGGTCTAATAAATATATCAACTACTATACTTCCAGAAGGTAAGCAGAAACAGCCCGACCAGCTGCCTCCAGGTTCATTTACTGCTTAAATAAGCTGTGTGTTATGTGTGTGTGTGTGTGTTTTTAATCTAAGGGCAAGGGCAAATGACCTTGAGAGAAATAACGGAGAAATATGGAGGAATTCCAGGGTTTAGGAAGTCATATTCTCTCCTTTGCAAGAATGTCATTGCTTCAATCCATTTTTTTTAGCACTTGCTTTATGGATATTATATCATTAGACTTTTCCACAAGACCACTAAAGTGAGTAAAATAGATGTTATTTCCCCCATTTTTCAGGGTAAGCAAAATGAAAGGGGGAGTGGTTATGTGACTTGACAATAGTCACATAGCTAGTAAAGAATCAGAAACAGAATTTGAACCCAGGTTTTAACATTAAGTCCAACATTTTATCCACTATAACACTCTGCCTTCAAAACAGAAACAGGAGCTTTTGTTTGTTTGTTTTGTTTTGTTTTGTTTTTTACAGGGCAATGAGGGTTAAGTGACTTGCTCAGAGTCACACAGCTATAAAGCGTCAAGTGTCTGAGGTCGGATTTGAACTCAGGTCCTCTTGTTGAATCTAGAGCCAGTGCTTTATCCACTGCACCACCTAGCTGCCCCCAGCAGGAACTTATTTTTAGGGAAAAATTAATCTAAGTCGATTATAAGACAGAACAGAAAAATAATTCCTGATATTGTTGAAGATTTTCTAAAAATCAGAAATTAAACCACCTTTGAATAAGAACCCATACTTAGATTAGTAACATAAATTAGAAAACATTTTCCTAACAAACAACTTTAGGTAATAAATATATCAAGTGGGTATATATACATATATATCCACACATTTATGCATATATGGATATCTATGTATATATATAATGTATATTTAATGTGCGTATCAAGTAATAATCAGTATCAATTGATACTATACACTTTGGAAAGCTTGATATTTACATTCAATAATTGCCCTTGTTTACCTGTTATGCTACCTGTTGCTTCACAGAAATAAGCATTGAATAGGATAAATATGTAATTCCTTTCCCAAGTGATGGGAAATGGAAAGCTGTTCCCACTGGGCAAACCTGTAATTAGGAAATCCAATGCCTGTGAGCTCCTCAAGAACAGGAATCCCCCACCCACTCACCCCTTTTTTAAAACTCCAGTGCTTAGCACAGTCCCTGGCATAAAAAAGGATTCTAAAAAATCTCCTTGACTCCTAAAGTTACCTTCCATTTTTGATACTATCACTTGTTTGTCCCATTCTTCATTCATATTCATTCATATTCTCTCTACTATACTTCCCCACTATGATTCATTGATTTACTTACAAGTTTCTATTTTTCACCATGTAATACTCTTCTCCTTTTAGAAAACATGCCAATCCTAATGATAACCCAGTGTCTAATGAATAATGTCATATTTCCTTCCCTGCTTTTCTATTCCCTTTTGTTTGGTTTTCATAATCATTTGTATTTGTGTTGGGAATTGACAGTGCATTTCTGTCAATTAGATTCTTATTTTTACAACAAGGTTTAATTTGAAAACTAGCAAAGGGATAGATGTTGGTAAAATTAGAAAAATAGCACTGGTTTAATTGATAATATAAATTTTGCAAACAAAAATAACTTTTCTGGTAATTATTTTCTAAAGATACATATTCTACCCATTATTTTAATAAGTTAATTAAGATTTTCTTTGGAAATTTTATGACAATTTTTGCTATTCTCTATTTAATAGATACATAAAACATTTGTCAGATATGCCATAGATGCTAAGCACTATAGGAACATCAGAGATATGAATGCAAGCAATTAAAACAACCCCGAGTCTCATGAATCTTACATTCTAATAGGAAAAGACAATACATAAAGCTGAAGTGGAAATGGGTGGGGTACAACATCTAGGCATGAACATGACCTAGAGCTGTCTGGAAAAGCAGAATGGAGGCCTTCATTCAAGTTAAAGTCAACCTATCAAAGCTATGGAACCCAGAGTAAGAAATACAGGCTGCCAAGTGATAGAGAGAAGATGCTGTAGGTAATGGTCTGAGAGAACCATCTGCTGGATTCATGATTCTTTTTTCATATTTTTATATCTGATTCAGTTTGCAAGGTTTTTTTTTTCATATTACTCTTCAAAACCTTTTCCCATTGTCATGAAACATTTAAAATGAGAGCATTTCCATTAAGGAAGAAGTCACATTATGGATTTTTATTATGATTGTACAGTTACCTGTCTTTTCCATTAAATTCTTATAGAAATAATCTTTAAATATGAGAAAAATAGTAATAAATTGATAATGAGTGACATAGAATAGAGGACAAGGTGACAGGAATTGTTGGAAAGAGGAAAATCAAGCAAGTGAAACACTTTGTAGACATTTTTGGGCAACTGCCCTGTTCTTCTGACTCATGAGGGCCTTGTAGTATTTCACTCACAAGCTAGCTCTCCCATTCCAAGAAAATGGGAGAACAGAAGATGTGAGAAGAAAATTTGTACCATGGTAAAATCTGGGAATCAGGAGCAGAAGCAAAGTTGAAGAAACCTCAGGGATGAGACTAGGCATGAGGAGCTGATACGAGGACTGTCAGGCTGGGCTTATGTGATCCAACCAGATGGAGAGGCCTGGAGCAGAAGTTGTGTCCCTGAAAATGTTAGGATATCTGGTACTTCAACTGTTGACCCTATATTATCTCCTCCACCCTAAAAGCCAATTTCCTGACACTCATATCTGTGTTAAGAGCTTATTTATCTTTTTGCTTTTTTCTCTTTTGAAGTGACTATTATGATTAATGTGGCTTATCTATTGTATTGTTAGTCTGCATGTATCAGTGCATAAAGGCATCAAGCACTTGGTTCAAGGAGAGAGTGGGGGTGGGTAACCGGGGATACAGGAGTGCCATGGATGGGGGAAAATATATTTTTACCAATGTGAGCCATAGAGAAAAAAATATTTTTGTTGTTGCTGTTGTTATGATAATTATTATTACTATTATAGTTACTATATTATTATTTCCCAAGATAAGTGTTCAATCATTGTTTTTTAGTTATATCTGATTGTTTGTGACCCCATTTAGGGCATTCTGGGCAAAGATACTGGAGTAGTTTGCCATGTCCTTTTCTTCAGCTCATTTTACAGATGAGAAAATTGAAAGAAACAGGGTTAAGTAACTTGTCCAGGGTCACACAGCTAGTAAGTGTCTGAGGCTGAATTTAAACTCAGGAAGATTAGTCTTCCTGACTCAAGGACCTGAACTATCCACTATACATACCATGTAGCTTTTTTCAAGACAATTGCCACATCACTTATGTCAGGATCTCTCTCTCTCTCTCTCTCTCTCTCTCTCTCTCTCTCTCTCTCTCTCTCTCTCTCTCTCTCTCTCTGTCTCTTTCTCCCCCCACCCCCACCTTGGGAAGGAAGATGAAATTAGTGGACTCTCACAAGGAGATGGAGCCATTTCCACTTTCCATTATTTCCTAACATCTGAAATATAAAGAAAACACTCAGCTAGAGAGAGAAGAGTCTTGTGAATTCCAGTGCACAAGGAGATCCACCCATAAATGATTAGGCACTAGTAAGAGAGAATGACAACCCTACTAACCAGTACAGCGAAGTGATATGTCACTAACACATATACAAGGAAGAGAGAGAAAAAGAAAGCCAGAGAGAACAAGGGAGTGGGAGAGCCTCAGGCACAAAGAGAAAGGAAAAGAAAAAAAGGAATAAAAATTAAATGGTAAGGAAGAGTGAGAGGAATGATGAAAGGAAGGAAGGAATCCTGCAAGGAAGAGAGGTATGAGAAGAGAGAAAATGAAGGAAAAATATCTAGAATAATTTTATGAAACAGGTTCTAATATTAATGACAAAATGTTTAATTGTTTACAAGATCTCCCAGGCCTGGGATATGTAAAAATATTTTTATTGGATAAGGTATGTTTTATCACCAATAATGGAAAGATAGGTTTGGATATTGGATGTAATATATCAGATTTTAAAAGGAATGGACTTTAGAATGATAAATATATTTATATAATGGTAGATATCATTTTAGGTATTGTAAGGTGAATATAAAAGACATGGTTACAATTATTGTCTAGTTTCCTAATAATATATTCATTTTTCTTTTTAATAAGTGTCTCTGAGTGTAAATTTGATGCTGAAATCTTTTGGAAATCTTTTTCAATCTTCAATTAAAAAAAACAAACAAACATGAATACAAAGGACAAGGAGGAAAGGATATGGTAGCCTGATCAGTCACAGAAATATCTACATATCCAAAAGGACTGGCTTGTTATTCAGATGACCAATATCAGAGTGCCTCTGCCCTCCATATGTTTTATGTGGTCTGCGCTTTGAGTTGAGTTTTCTGACAAATATACCCCAATTGACTATTAGAGGACCTACTCCAGTTAGATTCTTGCCTCCTGACTTTATTGAAAGTATCCTTTGGAATAAGGGGACAGTTAGATCAGGCACTGGATAAAGTGCTAGGACTGGAATCAGGAAGACCTGTGTTCAAATCCGACCTCAGGCACTTACTAGTTGTTTGACTCTTTTCACATTACTTAACCCTGTTTTTGTCAATTCCCTTATCTATAAAATGAGCTAGAGAAAGAAATACCAAACCACTGCAGTATCTTTGCCCAGAAAACCCCAACAGGGTAATGAAAAGTCAGATTATAATGACTGAACAGTAACAATGGAGAAAGAAAGGTAATTGGAATCAGGAATTTTATAAGCATTCCTTGGATTCTGAGATTATAGATGACAAATTTAAAAGAATTACAATCATTGACTGAAATGTAAATATAAAGTCAGTCATCTTGGAAAAAAACTCCAGTCTAAAAAGTCCAGAACTGATCACAGAAAATAAGAGATCTAATAGAAAATGTGTTAAACTAATTGTAAAAATGCAGAAATGATTGACCATGCCTCCTGGTCACCATTGAGAAACAGTTTATTAGTTCTTGCATTCTTTGGAATTGTAGATTTCTGAAATGGCTGTGCTATATTATCCCTGAGCCTATACCAGAGGGCAGCAGCAGAGGGAAGAAGGATAATTTCTCTCTCCTACTTTCATCCTACATCAGTCATGACATCAATCAGCAGGGTTACTCACACAATAGGAGATGCTGTATCATATAGTTCGAGAGTTCATCACTTCAAGGGTGTTCAAGCAGGTAGAAGAGATACATACTCTCTAGTCAGACATGGATAAAATGGCAATGATCTGAATGATGATGCAGATTAATGGACACTGACCTCTAATGGTAATTGAAGAGTTATTCATGACAAACCAGAGACAAGGTCTGCAAAGGTAAGAAAGGACAATGAAGCACTTTAGTGCCAATGACATTAGTTGCCTTGGCCCCATCTCTTATCTACATGTGTAGAGATTTCAATACAATTATATTCTGGATCTGGTTTTGATCATGGATTTCTGTAAATTTTTGCGGGTCTATGCCAAACGCATGGACATGGGTGGATGAGTAATGTTTTATAGCTATATTTATTTCTATGCCATCTTAGTAAATACCTGTGTTTTGATCTAACTATCTATTGGCTGGTAGGTTAAGTGCATTGCTGGGAGCTCATAAGCTAGTGTTAGTATTGCAAATGCATTACCCTAGAACCTGAAATAGTAGCAACCCTTTGGGAACCCACCTTGCAATAACAAGTGAAATATATGGGGAACGTCCAAAATGAGGTGCTTTACAGATGTCACTTAAAGAAAAAATAGACAGGAAAGTGTTATACAGAAATTTGTTAAATTTGCTTCTCCCACACCCCAACGATGAATACTATCTAGCCATGCAAAGGTGGGAAAACCACACCATTTTTAAGAGATGTGACAGAAAAGTTATAGAGTATAGCTTTGACCTTTATCTCTTAACCCTGAGAGAATTCCAAGAACTGTCAGAGAACCCCACTTCCCTTCATAAATTTTGCATATGATGAAAAGAGCATTCATGAAATGTATGATGGTAACCTAGAGAAGAAAATTATTTGTTTTTCTTTATATAAATCCATGATGACCTGCTCTGTAAAGATGCTCTTACTAAAGCCCTTCCTGTGAAGGTCTGATAAGTTCTTTTCACAGAGCAGCAAACCACTTAAAATTATTATACATATTCCAAATTTATTTGTTATTGCTAGATGCTAGTGGTATTTAATCTGCTTGAATTACATATAGTAATTGATTACTGTATTTATATCATGTACTATTGCCTAAACTGATTTGTGTCAAATTAATAGCTTTATTTGGCTGATGGATTGAATGACAAATCACCCTTAGGAGAACTCCAGTTAACTGTAAGTATATGATAGATGGGGCCATTTAATAATCAATGGCTAATTCATCCATTTATATAAATATATAAATATATAAAAATGATTGAAGTAGCTGAATTTAAATGGAAAGGAACAAAACTTTTCACTCAGAACAGAAGCACATCTAGCCCTACCAAGACAGGGGGCAATGGGCTGGGTGTGTTGGGGGTGTGGTCGTATTTTATGCTGCTCTCCTGGCAAAAAATGCTCAGGTGCTGGGAGCTTGTTATTTCAGACAGCCTAGCAGCAACCTCTCCACTATTTACACCCCCACCTCATCCCCATGGCCCTGAAGGAAATGGATGTCTGTACTTAAATCTGGTATGAGGTACCCCTGTATATCCCAAGATGAGTACTCATTGTGGCTGGAGCTTGATTGGGGGTTTGTGGGAGGAGGTGACAGGATGTAGAGAGAGAATTTGGGGACTAGGGGAATGAAACAATCAATGAGAAAAGTTGACCTTTGTTATTTTTTAAATAAAAAAAGAAAAAAAAACATCAATTTTTAAATTGCTGAGTAAAATGTGACCTTTCTCTGGTTTGGACATAGATTATTTCAATTTGCATTACTCCTTATGGGAAATATTCATTCAGTACTTGTTTTAACCATACATTGTGCCTTCTGGAACCAATTAACAATGAGTATTGAGGTATCTGTGTGTATGTGTAGAGATACAGATATGTGTGTGTACATATATATACATATACACACATATATAGATACGTGTTCATATGCACATGTATCACATTCTATTCCTAATAAAACGTTTTATGTTTCTTTTCTTTTTATCCGGTTACTCCATCTATTTCATATTTTTTTAGAGATGGATAAAAAAGTCATAAAAATGTACATAGCATAAACATATATACCGAGAACTGTATCTTTCTATCTCCAAACTTTAACACAGTGCTTGGAACATTATATGTGGTCATTGTTTGAGGCAGTGTGCTATAGTAGATTGAGAGTTGATCATAAAGCCAGGAGCTGAATTCAGTTTCTGTTTCTGACACATACTGGCTGTGTGATCCGAGGTAAGTCACCTAACATTTTGGTGCTTTAGATATTCTTTCAGTTGAAGAGAAAGTGCCAGCCTACTTTAATGGTTCCAGAGGTTCTCTATACTTGTGAAATCACATGCCAAGTCTCTATCTTCTAAATGTATGTGTTTTCACTTGAAGGCCAGTATTCTTCTATGCTAATGTTACAAGTTCCAATATCTTCTGTGTGTATTAAAGAAAGAAATTCATTAAATTGCTTTTGATTTTTCAATAGAAAATAAAATTTAAAATAGCACAGATTTCTCCTAAAGTTTATATAAAGGGAATTAGAAAACAGTTGTACCAATGAACTACATTATTTTTAGAACCTCATGTCATCCTATAAACTTTTTTAGATTTGAAAGAGATTTAAGTAGCGATCATCAATTAAAACAATTTTCATTTTTTCTTTTGTTATTTATAGGTTTTTAAACATTCTTCTCCTTTTAAATTGTTTTCTAAATTCTCTCCCACTCCATCCCTACCCACTGATAAGGCAAGCAAAATGGTGTCAATTATACATGTGGAAATTATGCCAAACATATTCCATGATAGCCATAATGGAAAAAACACACACAGAAATAAGGACTTTTTAATTGTCTCTCTAGAGTAGATAGTATGTTTTTTATCATGAGTCCTTTGGAATTGTCTTGAATCATTGTATTAATCAGAATAGGCAAGTCTTTCAGAAACTGATCATCATTACAACATGGCTGTGTAAAGAATTAATTGTTATTTGAGGTTTTTATGCCTCAGGGAGCACTGGCCTGGGGCTCCGCAAACCACATGGTGCTCCACCCACTGGTTGTAGCTGTTGCCAGGGCTCTGGCACCTCACGTCATCACCACTCGCAGACGCCTACATGGGCCTGGCAAAATTATGATGATTGGAAGCCTAGTGAGGGCAGTCATGTGACTGTCAGAGCAGCCATCCCATTGGCTGGGACCATGTGGGGTGTTTCTAGGTTTGGGGGAGGAGAATTGGGCATTCTAGGTGGAAGCTGGAAAGCGACAGGTGTTCTCCTGAGTATTTTCAGCTGATTCCTGGGTGGTGGTATTTTTCAGGTATTATAATTTCCCTTTCCCCATTTTATTTCCTTTCCCTTGATCCTACTGATCCTGTCTGTGTGGTTTTTTTTAAGTTCATTCTTGTTAAAATAAATCTTGTTCTGTTTTGAGGGAGGCTGCTGGTTTCCTTCCTTGCCCCAATATTGCGGCAAGCTGCTTAGCTAGCACTCCCCAATTAAAAATTGGTCCCCACAGCTGTTATACACAATGGTCTTCTGGTTCTTCTCACTTCAGTTTGAATCAGTTCATAGAGCTATTACAATGTGTTTTTCCCCTGAAACAACACCCCCGTCATTTCTGATAGCACAATAGTACCCCATCATAATCATATTCCAAAACTTGTTCCCAATTGAAGAACATCATTTCCTAGTTGAAGAACATCACCTCAATTCTTTTCATTTCTTTGCCACCACAAAAAGAGCTGCTATAAATATTTTTGTAAATATAAGTTGTTGGTTTTTTTTCATTTTCTTTGATCGTTTGCTGGGTCAAAGAATATGCAGTTTTATAGCTCTTTAGACATAACTTCTAATTGTTCTCCAGAATGGTTGGACCAATTCATGTTTCCACCAACAGTTCATTGATGTACTTAGTTTCTGGCATTTGTCTTTTCTGATAGGTATGAGGTAATACCTAAGAGTTATTTTAATTTGCATTTCTCAAATCACTACTGAATTAGAACCTTTTTTTTTTCATATGACTATAGATAGCTTTGATTTCTTCTTTTGAAAACTGCCTGTTCACATCCTTTATCATTTGGAGAATGGCTCTTATTTTTTATAAATTTGAGAAATAAGACTTTTATCAGAGAAATTTGATGCAAATATTTTATATTACTTCATTGTTTATGGTACCTTTTATCAAAATGTAGTTTTGCTGATTATCTATTATAATTAGGTCTGTTTTGCTTTAGCTTTGCCTGAGATCATAATTGCTGCCCCTGCCTTTTTTACTTCAAATATTGCCCACCACCACATCCCCCATTACCCCCTCCACTATAAAAGCTCTTTCTTGCGTGCATTCCTCTTTTATGTGAGAAAATTTCCCCATTCTACCTCTCCCTTTCCCTTTCAAAGCATCTTTCCTTCTTACCTTTTTATTTTTTGAAATTATACAAAACATAATTGACTTATACTCATGTCTTCTATGTATACTACTTCTAACTGCCCTAATAACGATAATTCTTCAGAATTACATGGATCATCTGTCCATATAGGAATTTAAACAGTTTAGCTTTATCGAGTCTCTTCAAACTATATTTACATGTTTAACTTTTTATACTTCTCTTGAGTCCTGTGTTTGAAATCCAATCTTGGATTAAGCTCTGGCATTTCCATCAGGAATGCTTGAAAGTGCTTTATTTCATCAGAGGACTTTTCCCCCTGGAAGAATATACTCATCTTCACTTTTGGTTTGACTTTTGGTTATAAGCCTACTTCCTTTGCCTTCCATAGTATTTTTTTTTTAGTAAGGCAATTGGATTTAAGTGACTTGCCCAGGGTCACACAGCTAGTAAGTGTTAAGTGTCTGAGGCCGGATTTGAACTCAGGTAGTCCTGACTCCAGGGCCAGTGCTCTATCCACTGCACCACCTTGCTGTTTCACCTTCCATAGTATTTTAACCAATATCTTAATATATCTCTAAGCCTTCTGCTCTTTTAATACCAAGTGCTAAATGTCATATGATCTTATCTTTGGCATCATGATATTCGAATAGTTCCTCTCTGACTACTAGCAATATTTTCTCCTTTATTTAGGAGCTTTGGAATTTGTCTATAATATTACTGGGAGTTTTAATTTGGGGATCTTTTTCAAGAGGAGAACAGTGGATTTTTTCTATTTCTATTTTACCCTTTCAAGTTGAGATATCAGAATATCTTTCTTTCATCATATATTTTGAAATATGATGTCTGGGCTTTTATTTTTGATTATAGCTTTCAGATAGTCTAATAATTCTTAAATTATGTCTCCTCTATCTCCTTTCCAGATATGTTCTTTTTCCAGTAAGATATTTCATATTTTCTTCTATTATTTTCATTTTCATTTTTGTTATTTTCTTGATGTCTCATGAATTAATTAGCTTCCACTTCACAATTCTAATTTCTAAGTAATGATTTTCTTCAGTGAGCTTTTTTACCTCTTTTTTCCCCATTAGAAAAATTCTGCTTTCTAAGGAATTTTCTTTGTGGCATTTTTGGCCTCTTTCACCATTTGGCCAATTTTCTTTTTAAAATGTGATTTTCTTCAGAAAATTTGTGCTTTTTAATCAAGTGATTAATTCTCTTTTTATAAATTTTTCACAACACTGACATTCATTTTCCCAATTTTCCACCTACCACTTTTATCTCTTTCTTTTACTCTTAAAGGAATTCTTCTTGGTCTTTGTTACCATTAGCATTTTTCTTAGTGGTTTTTTCTTTTAGCTACTTTCACATTATTGTCTTCTGAATTTATAGCTTAGTCTTTCCTACCACCATTGTAGCTTTTGGTGTTTTGGTGGATGTTGTTGTCTGCTCATTTTTCCATCCATTTTTTTTAACTATCCTGAGCTTCAGGCTTTTTTATGCTGTCATTTTCAGAGCTAGTTCTGAAGGTCTATAAATTTTTGGTGCTTTCAAGGTGGTATGATTCAGGTAGAGGTATTATCACTGTTCTCTCCATCTTTACTTAGTAAGAGCACCTACTTGTCTGCAGCCACAAGTGTTAGTGATCTTCTGGGTTCTAGAACTTTCACCATTTCTCCTGCTCTCCTGCAGGCATAAACAGTTGTGCTCCTCTTTGCCTTGGAACTATGATCAGGGCCCATGATCCCTTATGATTGAATCCCAGTGCTTCCTCCACCCCCCCCCCACCAGAATTATACCCTAGGGCTTCATAGGGGTTATAGAATTGCCAATTAATGCCAATTGTGCCCAGTGCTAGGAAAAAAAGTCTCCCCTGTAATTTCCTGCTGACTGATGGTTTTCTAACCCTCTTCTTATCTTTGGGCTGAGAGTTCCCAAAGATATTGCTGCTGCTGCTGCTGCTGCTGTCACAGCGACCTCCAAGGCCCACCACTGATACTGCTGCTTCATACTGTGCGCCATTGTCACTGACACTTACCATTAGCTACACCCTCCTCTTTTCTCCCTTTTGAACCCTTGGTGAAGCAGTTAAACTTGACACTCTCCTCTTTTTGAGTCCTTGCACACGTAGACTATCACTGATCTTGACCTGCCAAACCTCAGATTTTAATTACTTCCAGTCCTACTCAAGTGCTACTGAAAGAAGTTAGAGAAAGTTCTAAAACCTTGCTGACTGAATCCACTCTAAATTTACATTGTTGTTATCATTGTTCAGTCATTTCAGTTGTGTCTGAATCTGCCTGACCTCATTTCATATTTTCTTTGCAAAGATACTGGAATAGTTTGTCATTTCCATCTCCAACCCATTTTGCAGATAGTTCAACTGAGGCAAAGAGGGTTAAGTGACTTGTTAAGAGTACCATAGCTATTAAGTATCTGAGGCCAGATTTGAACTCAAGAAAATAAGTTTTCTTGATTCCAAGCCTGGTACTCTATCCATTTAGGTACACTAACATTTATATTACATAATCTCAATTCACCCCACAATACAGCAAAGGCAAGCCTTTTATACATCTCTATTCTCCTTTCCCTGGACTGAATCATTATCCCGCTTAGCATATGGGTTTTTAAAAATCTTTTCATTTTTTCTCAGACCTCCAATAGCTTCCCTCTCCCCACACATTTAAAAAAATCACCTCATACTTCACTGAAAAAGTAGTTATTTTTTAAAATAATAAACATTTTTATTTAAAGTTCTGAATTCCAAATTTTATCCTTCCTTGCCTCCCTCCCCTTTCCCTTCCATTAGATGGTAAGCAATAAGATGCAGGTTATACACGTGTAATTATATAAAACATCACTGTATTAGTCATTTTGTATAAAAAGACAAATAAAGAAAAAATGAAAGAAAAAAAGAGTAAAAAAATAACATTCTTTAGTCTGTGTTCAGTCAATATCAAGTTCTTTCTTTAGAGCTAGATAGTATGCTTGATCATTAGTCCTTTAGGGTTGTCTTGGTTCATTGTATTGCTATGAATAGTTGTCATTCACAGTTCTTCATCAAACAATATTGCTATCACTGTGTACAATGTTTTCTTGGTTCTGCTCACTTCACTTTACATCAGTTCATACAAGTTTTTCCAGGCCTTTCTGAAATCATCCTGCTTGTCATTTTTATACCACAATAATATTCCATCACCATCATATATCACAGCTTGTTTAGACATTTCCCAATTCATGGGCATTCTTTTGATTTCCAATTCTTTTCTACCACAAAAAGAGCTGCTATAAATATTTTTATACAGAGGTCTTTTTTCTCTTTTGGAACTCATCTGTGGGATATAAACCTAGCAGTGGTATTGCTGGATCAAAGGGTATGTACAGTTTGATAGCCCTTTTCTCCAGAATGGTTGGATCTTTTCATAACTCTGCCAACAGCCAATTAGCATCCCAGTTTTCCCACATCCCCTCCAATCTGATGTAGTTTCAGTCTCTCCCTGTGTGCTGGATCCTTTACTTTTACATACATCTATGTCCATGTGTCCCCCCATCCTTAAAAAGTCCTCACTTGATCTATACATTCCCACTAAGTATCATCCCACATCTCTCCTCTCTTTTGTGCCTAAACATCCCCATTTCCTTTCCTCTCAATCTCTTTTTAACTCTCTGCAGCCTAGCTTATTTTCTGTTTGTTTTTTATTTTGTTTTATTTTGTGGGGCAGTGGGGGTTAAGTGACTTGCCCAGGGTCACACAGCTAGTAACTCTCAAGTGTCTGAGATTGTATTTGAACTCAGGTCCTCCTGAATCTAGGGCTGGTGCTTTATCCACTGAGCCAACTAACTACCCCCCCCTTTTTTTCCTGCAGCCTAACTTTTGACCTCATAAATCACCTAAAGGTGTTCTCTCCGAAGTTACCTATAATCACTTCTTTGCCTATTCTAATAGCCTTTTTCAATACCCATCTTTTTCTATTGCTATAAAGTCTTTGATACTGTTAATTGCCTTCTTCTCTTTGCTACACTCTTCTCTTTATGTTTCCATGACACTGCTATCTCTGGTTCATCTTAACTTTCTGATCACTCCTTTTCAATTTCCTTTTCTGGATCTTCATCCACTTCATACCTGCTAAAATTTGGTGTGCCCTGCCCCATCCAGGGCCCAGTTCTGAGTTCCCTTCTCTTCTCCCTCATTATTGTTGTTGTTGTTTGTCTTTCATTCTCAAAGAGGGCCATGGCATCAAGGTGATGTCATGATTCACACTGAATTGTATTTAAGTGAGGGAGTGCTCTGTGAGGTCCCCAAACTCACTTTCTACTCCAGAACTATCTGAGTCCAATGACAAGAGAGATAGATAGATAGATAGATAGATAGATAGATAGATAGATAGATAGATAGATAGATAGATAGATAGATAGATAGATAGATAGATAGATAGATAGATAGATGGATAGATAGATGGATAGATAGGTAGATGATAGATAGATACATAGATATCAAGATGACTGGTGAAGGTCCCAGATGTTTGAGGTAATTGAGATTAAGTGACTTGCCCAGCATCACACAGCTAAGTGTCTGAGATAACATTTGCACTCAGGTCCTCTTGACTACAGAGCCAGTGCTCTATCCACTGTGCCACCTAGCTGCCCTCAATATTGACTTCCTTGGTGAATCCATCAGTTCTGAGGAATTTAATTAGCTATGCTGTTGTTTCTCAGATTTGTTTATCCTTCCCTAATCTCTCTCCAACCCTAAAGACCTGAATCTCAAACTATCTATTGGTCATCCTCTAAGAGTTGACCTGCAAACATCCTAAACTCAAAATCTCCAAAATTGAACTCACTATATTTCTTGCCAAGTTTCCCCTCTTCCAAATTTATATATTATCATCTGGTAGACCACAATCTTCTTAGTCATCCAGACTCACAATGTAAATGTCATTCTCAACTCCTCACTCTCTATTGAGCCAACCATATCTAATCTATTGCCAAATCCTTCTGATTCTACCTTTATAACATCTCTAATACAGACCACCTTCTCTCCTCTGAGTCTTCCACCATCCTGCTACAGCCCCTCATTTCCCTAAACCTATAATAGTGCAGTAGCTCACAGAATGCTCTGTCTGCCTCTAGTCTCTTCACTCTAGCCCATCCTTCACTCAATTCCCAAAGTGATCATCAGAAAGCACAAGTCTGAAACCCTAGTGACACCCTTTCACATCCAGAATTAAATATAAAATCTTCTCTGACATTAAATTCCCTTTATAATCCCCCAATATGTGTGTGTGCATGCGCATACACCCCCCACACACACACACACCCCACTACCATTCCAACTTGTTTACAACTTATACCACTATTTCCATATACTCTGTGATACAATGACACTGGTCCCCTTTCTCTCTCACACATGACACTTCATCATCCACAAATCTAGGTATTTTTGCTGGCTGTCACCCATGTCTAGAATGTCCTATCACTTCACTTCTGCTTCCCTGGTTTCCTTGAAGTCATAGCTAACATCCCACATTCTGCCTTTCTCAACCCCCCTTTATGCTAGTGACTTCCTGATAGTTATTATCTCCAGCTTCTCTCATATGTATCTTGTTTGTACATTGTTATTAGCATATTGCCTTCCCATTAGACTGTGAAGTACTTAAAAGCCTGGTTTGTTTTTGTCTTTTTTTCCTAGTGCTTAGGACTGTGGTTGTCACATAATTGACACATAATATTTGCTTAATGACTGACTGACCAACAAGGGGGAAATCCCTTGGTCAAAGTTATGTAGTTAATTAATTGCAGAGTAAGAACTAAAGCTCTTACATTCTAATTCTCAATTGAATAAAATTTCCCCTATAATATGCTGACTGTTTCAAGCAGTCATCACTATATAACAAGGGCATTAGTGTGGCCCTCAATGACAGCATTATAATCAAGGTAAACCCTAGCTATGGTTGGATAGGTAGAACTTTGCCTCAGACCACCAAAATTTAGAAGGTACAAAATATAAGATATATACTACTTCAACAGCTAGAAACTACTATATTAACTACTACCTTTTCTGATCAAATTTATTTTAGTTATTTCTTGTATTATTTCTATATTATTAATTACAAAGATGATTTCAAGATATTTTTGTGCACCAGACACATTTCCTGATGCTTGCCTGAGGCACCAAAATTGTTAGCTATGGTTCTAAGATCCAAGCGTATAAAAAAATGTTTATACAAGGCTCACTCACAGGCTCTATCAAACTACAAATACTGGATATATTTAAGCAGACATAGTAGTAGTAGTGAAACTGGGCATTAAAGGCTTGATTCAAAGGTTATTTGAAAGACGTTTTGTAGATTGAACCTTCTCTTACCAAACCATTCTCAATTTCTACTCAGAAGATTTACAAATATATTAAACAGATCATTAAATTTAAAAATATCCTATACGCAAGGACTTAAGTAGGGGAAATAAAAACAACAGTTATAAATACACAGCTTAAGCTTGTATCATATTAGCAATCTGATTCAGGACCATTTGTATGTGAGAATAAAACTTATAGTTTCACAGTTGAAAAATAAAATTGGATTTTAAAAGCTATGTTTGGTTATTGATAGTATGACAACCTTAATTCATAAAGGAATGGTCTATAACAGAGGTGTGGCCTATCAAACTCCAGAGTATAGCCTGAAAGAGATTAAAATGTTTAACAAAAGAAATAAAAATACAATATGATAGATAATGGTAATTTGTAGTTTTCTAAGTCAATATGCAACTGGTCTAGAGAAAGCTGCAACCAGTGTGTGTGTGTGTGTGTGTGTGTGTGTGTGTGTGTGTGTGTGTGTGTGTGACAGACAGACAGAGATTCTAAGTGAAGAATTTAAATATACTCTCTTTTCCTCTCAGGTATTTAGAGATCTCAAATACATTAAAGATCTATTACTTCATCAGCTTAGGGCCCCTTTCTGTAACTGGTTTATAATTTGTCCCAGGGTCATTGGATGCTCAAAGAACGAAAAGCACTTGTTCATAGTCACAAAGCTGCTAAAGCTGCTAAGTGTGAGACGTGGGATTTCCTGACACTAATCCCAGCACTCTTTTTCCTCTACAAACAAACAAAAAACAATAACAAAAAAAGCAAAACAACAATACACAAAAATGTGATGTCACAGTTTTTCCTTATGTCAAATCTAAATTTGTATCTCTGTACATTAAATCTGAATTGTCAACCAAGTAATCTGAACTAACTTAAAATATAATTGGGAAAAATTTGACAAAATAATCATTATGTTCCTTAATAAAATAATGAGAAAAAGTAAACTTGACAGTGAAAGTTGATATTTTATGGTATTTCCAATCATCTGACTTAGAACTTGTTTAGCTAAATGTTTTCATTCTTTTACCCCTACTCTAACAATCTGAAATATGGTCATCCAGTCTGTGATTGAAGTTTTCTGATACAGGGGGGACCTTCTACATAACAGTCCTTTGTGTCAAGATAATGGAATGTGATAGATGAGATTTAGCAGATACTCAGGGGCCCACCTGGAGATTAATTTAAACTGATTGAATTGGATAAGGCAACTGACTGCTGAATGGATTACTGACTGACTTCTAGTTAACTAGATTGTAAGCACATCTGGCTGGTACTTAAGGGTACTTAATGAATTTGAATGACACTAGCCAATCAGCTTGAAGAACCTCCCATTTCTCAGAGGGGAAGATGAAGCAGGAAGAGGAGGCTGGAGACTTGCTTCTGCCTCTTTGGCTTCGAGAGATCAGCATGTTGTTAGAGGACTTCAGAAGTGGGAGCATGGGAAGATTAGGCTTGCCAGGTTATAGGAAATTTCTTCTCATTCTTTCTCTTTCTTTTACTATCTTTCAAGAAACCCTTAAAAACCTAAACTCATTTATCAGTGATTTTAGTCAGTTTCCCCTCAAAAATGGGGGGACAGATTAGAACCCACATTTAGAACTTTAAATTACACACCTCCTTCTACCTGAGTCTTCTCTTTTTGCAGATTAACCAGACCTGTTTCCTTTGAACAATTATTTTTTGCTCCCCCCTCCCAAATTAATTTTATTAAATTCAGCTCAGTGGTCCAGTTTCTCAAGAAATTTTTATCTTGAAGTATGCAGGGCCTGCTTTGTATTAACAGAAGTTGTTTTGTTTTTCCCTGTCAAATCATATACTAGTCTGTCCCTCCCAGAGAAGTATCATCTATAAATTTGATGAACATTCTATCTGTGCCTTGAAACAAGTCAAGGAAGGAAAAAGGCATTTATTACATGTCCACACTGTGCCAAGCACTGTCCTAAGTCCTATACAACTATTATCTGACTTGATATTCATCACAAGCCTGGAAAGCAGGTGGTGTTATGACTCACATTTTGGAGTTGTCAAATCAGAGGCAAATTAGGTGAGTTGTATAGGGTCATTTATATAGTGAATACCTGAAACTGGACTTAAACTCAGGTCATCCTGAGTTCTCTCCACTTCATCACATAGATGTCAAGCCATTGGCCAAAATGCTAAACAGAAGAACATGTAAGTATATGTGCCTTCGACAGTCCATTGAAGACAACTATCTAATACAATAACAATGAACCCCTTAACATCTACACTTTGAGTGTAGTCATTTAACTTGTTCTGAATCCATTGTATGATCTTATCCTTTAGAAAGTTTCTGTCCAGCTTGTCACCAAAAATAGCCTAAGACACTGGATGAAATACTTTACTAAAATTTAGGTAAAGTATACCTACAGAATTCCCTTAATATGATAATTTAATTACCTAGTCAAAAGAAGAAATAAGGTGTCTATAGTATAACTTCTTATTGATGAGGCATTGCAGACTTTTTATGAACCATTTGTCTAAATATCTTCTTCTCCTTCTCCTTCTTCTCCTTGTTCTTCTTGTTCTTCTTGTTCTTCTTCTTGTTCTTCTTCTTGTTCTTCTTGTTCTTCTTGCTCTTCTTGTTCTTGTTCTTCTTCTTGTTCTTCTTGTTCTTCTTCTTGTTCTTCTTGTTCTTCTTGTTCTTCTTCTTCTTGTTCTTCTTCTTCTTCTCCCTCTTCTTCTTCTCCCTCTTCTTCTCCCTCTTCTTCTTCTCCCTCTTCTTCTTCTTCTCCCTTTTCCCTCTGATTCTTCTTTCTCCTTCCTCCAATGATTTAATTGGTATGATTAATTCCCAGTGAGGAAGGGGAAAAATTTTGCTGACAAAAAGCAGCCCCTGCATTCCTAGCAGAAATCCAGTCCAGTCATAAAGAATGATATCTTTAATATACTGCTATAGCCTCTTTTGACATTTTATTCAATATTTTTGCATCAGTTTTCATTAGAAATGTTTGTCTATAGTTTTTATATATTTTTTGTCTTTGGAACATACTTGTCTCATAGAAGGAGCTTGGTGGGGTTCACCTTTATTTTCTTTCTGGTTATTTTTTTTTGCAAATATAATATTAGTAATAATTTGCTCTTTGAATGATTGATAGAATTCACTTGTAAACCCAGCTAGTCCTGGGATCTTTGTCTTTGGGAGTTCATTTAAAGCTTTTCAATTTCATTTTCAGAGATTCAGTTATTTATTCATCTGTTTATTTATGTACTTATTTATTTGCTTATTTGTTTATCTTAAAATAATGAAAATTTTATTTATAGTTTTGAGTTCCAAATTTTATCACTCTTTCCCTCCCTCTGCTCCCCCTTTCCTGAGCCAACAAGCAATCAGATATGTGTTATATGTATATGATTATGTAAAACATTACCATATTTGTCATTTTGTACAAGAAAACTTGATTAAAAGAAAAAAAAATGAAAGAAAGTGAAAAATAGCATGCTTCAGTCTGTTCCATCAATATCAGTTTTTTCTTTGGAGGTGAATAGTTTGTTTCATCAATAATCCTTTGAGATTGTCCTGGATCACTGTATTGTTGTGAACAGTCAAGTGATTCACAATTCTTCATCAAACAATATTGCTTTCTCTGTGTACAATGTTCTCTTGGTTCTGCTCATTTCACAGTACATTATTTCATATATGTCTTTCCAGGCCTTTCTGAAGTCATCCAATTTAGTTACTTAGTCTCCTGTTTTGTTAAATCTTGGTAATTTGTATTTTTTAAGTATTCTTTCATTCCATTTAAATTGTCAGTTTCATTGGGATATAATTGGGCAAGATAGTTTCTAATAAGCTCCTTTATTTTTCCTTCATTTGCTGTCAATTCTCCCCTATGTTTCTTATATAGGCAGTATATTTTCTTTCTTTTCAAAAAATCAGATTTGCCTTCTATAACCATGTTGTCCTTCTCTGTTTTCCATCATCTTTCACTTATAATAAACAGTGACTAGACAATTACATTTTCCAGTTCTTTCTTTACCTAATTATGTAGTTCATCTCAGCCAGGTGACTTTTATTCATCAAGGGAAACCAGGTGCTATCTTACAATCTCATTACTTATTGTGTATATCAAATCCAAGTTATTCATTGTTCTCTATCACATCTTTTCATTCAATCACTTATTAAACAAGTATTTATTAAGTGATTAATATGTTGCAGGAAGTATGATCGGTTCTGGGGATACAGATACAACAAATGAAATAATCCTTATTTGCAAGGAATTCACATTCTTTTTAAAAATAAATTTTTATTGATATCCTCAATTTTCATATTGCCTAGGTTACACTTGTATTTCCTTTGCCTCTTAGCTATCCCTGAAAATAAAACAAAAATACCTTTTATAAAAGGGCAAAAAAGGAAAAGAGAGGATAAAGAGCAAAAATAGTAAAAAATAAATGTTTTTGAAAAAAATGTGGTACTATATTAAATATTTCACACCTATTGACCCTGAACTCCACAAGGGAAGTTTATTCTCACATATCTTCTTTGGGGCCAAGCTTTTGCTTTATAAGTTCAAAATATTGAAGTGTGATTGTTTGGTGGTAGTTCTTTCCATTTTCATAATTGTAGTTATTGTGTATTTTTTCATGACAGTCTTACATTCAAATCCTTCTTTCTATTCATCCTGCTTGAAATTTCTCACTGCACAGTGATATTTCATTACATTCACGTAACTCAATTTGTTTAGTCATGTATTCTAATAGAAGTGCAAAGGTAATTCCCCTTGGCAAAGGAAACAAAAACAAGATGAGCCCTAGGTAGCACTTCTTTTTATGTTAGTAAACCATCCAGGGCACAAATTCTTGTCTTCTCCCTTCCAAAGGCTTTCCTCTGCACTACAGATCCTCACCTTTCTCTGTACCACTACATATGAAATGTGACTTCCTTCTTTGGGGTGAAAAATGTCAGGCAAATTTAGCCTCAAGACTAAGAAAATGCAATCTCTCCTCTACCCACTATCATTTCTTACAGCTACTAAGACTGTTCTAAACAAATTCATGATGGGATAAGTATAATCTTTATAGACATCATATCATATGAATATCATTAATTCTTCCCTATCCTATGTATATGTGTACATGTGTGTATGTATAACACACATTTATAAATATATATATATATATATACATGCATGCATACATACACACACACACACACATATTCTTTGCCTGTGGATGTCCAGATCTCTGAACCTTTGTTTAACGAAAAGACTAGTTCTGAATGTGGATTCTAATTAATACACTTCATCATAACTAAGGCAGTTTGCTGAAATGTCTAAAATGCTAGAACTAAAGTCAGGAGAGGCATGAACTCACATCCTTACCTCTGGCCCTCACTATGCCAATATTGACAAGTTATGTAACCTCTGAGCTTTAGCTGCCTTTTAGGGAAAATAGCAATACTAGTACTAGTAGGATTACAAATTTGACTATGTAAATTTCATCATGCAATATATTTTTATTTTTTCTGTTAGAATCACAATCATTTATGATGATTGTAACAGTATCATCACTGGGCATACCCTGAAAAATGAACAAACATTACTTAGTAAAGTATGTTGATAATACTTTATAAGAAAGTATTTAAAATTTATACATCATTGTGAACCAAAGTTTCTCAAGGCTATGGTTTGGACTGTTACTTATCTTTGATAGAAAAAAAATCAAGTCAGAAAACATTTACTACCAAAGGTCTTTGCTTCTCAAAATCTATAAACACAGATTCTTCATCTTCCATGTATACTGATTGTCTAGTCATTATCTCATTCCATTTTCTTTTTGGTGGTGCAATTGGGGTTAAGTGACTTGCCCAGGGTCACACAGCTAGTAAGTTTCAAGTGTCTGAGGCCAGATTTGAACTCAGGTCTTCCTGACTGCAGGACTGGTGCTCTATCCGCTGTGCCACCTAGCTTCCCCTTCATTCCATTGTTTTATTGATTCCATTTCCCTGTCAATGGTTCTGCTGAGAGGTGCTGTGAGAGAGAAATGCAGTGGTCCTGTGGGAAAATAATGGTTTTCCAGGGGACCTAGGCTTCCCAGAACCCCCACACGACGGTCCCCAGGAGGGAACCTTGCCTGATGTCTTAAGGCCAGTCCAGAGTCAGTAAAGTTGGAGCTTGGACACTGAATAGACTGTAGAGGTTAGAACCACACCTAACTAAAAGCTTTGTGCTAAAAGGGTCTGTCTTTCACAGACCCTGAGTAGCAGGGCACTGCTCATTTTAATATGGACCACCTTCAAGTCCAGTAAAAATAGATTTGAATGATGCTAGCCAATTAGCTTTGAGCAGTGTGGAAGGGCTGCCTCTCCTCCGGGCTACAGGAAACTTATGCTCGCTGACTCTCTGACCTTCTCTCTGACGCTCTCTCTTGGCTGGAACTCCAGAGGATGCAGCCATGCAGCCCCTCTCTCCTTTCATCTTTTTCTAATTAGGTATGTATGGATTCTTATTCTGAGCAATGTGCTCTCTCTCTTTACTGATATTTAATATGCTTTAATAAATGTTAAATGCCCCAAAACTTTTGTGGTGGCCTCTAATTTATAAGTATCAGTATATTAGAAGCCCCAGTAAGTTCCCTAAAACCTAGAATAGAAACAGGCACCACCCCAAATATTTCATACGACTCAGTCCTTTGCTGGAGAATTTAGATTTCTTACTTATAATCAAGATAATTATTCACTATGAAATTAATGTGAATATCAATAATTACTTAATATCATTAATTAATTTAGATTCATATCATCATTATTACTTTGATTATATTATTATAGTTGCATCACTTATGATGTTACTTATTTTTTCATCCAAATAGACTTTAAGTTAAAAAGAATGGGAATAAGGCTTTTGTATAGAGATCTATATTATCTCTACTGCATTCTACTTTGAGAAAGTGATATCAAAGCCTACCTTTGATATGAGTTTTCAGGCATAGTGAAGGGAAAGCAAATACCTGAAACAGGTTTGAACCCTGCTCTTCATACCTCTAGGTTGAGTAGTCTATCCATTGCACCACCTAGCTGCCACTAACTACTGAGCAATACATCTCTTACTTCAGGAAATATGTGATAGGAGATAGGGCCAAGAATGTCTTTTTTATTCTTTTCTTTTTGTTTTACTAAAGAAGCACCAAAAGAATAAGGCACTCAAATGTACAAAATGGAGGGGAGGAGAAGCATTTATTGAGCACTTCTAGGCACTGTAAGGAATATCAAGATGGAGTCCCTAAAGGTAATTAAATTTGCTGGCCATGACCTTGTTGAATTGAGCCAGACTGCCTTTGTATCTAACAGAGCCTGAACAGTACTTAGAAAACCCCTTAATGTTTGCCCCCAGCAGTCTTCCTTTATTTAATGTGAACCTTACTCAATAAGCAACATGAACTCAGTGTGAGCTCAGGAAATGAAACCATATGAAGATCAACCCACTACTGCTCATCAGAATAGACCTCCCTAATGTGAACAACAATAAGGAAGGTCAGAAATTATTGTGACAGCAGGATCTAGGCCCTGTGTTATATTAATGCCAGATAAATAGGGGTTTCTTAACTATACTTTATCTTTCAGCACATGGAAAGTCATTTCCAGCTAGAATTTGTCTTATTACCACTGTATTGCTGAAGTCTGAGATTTCAGGAGAATCCTGATTTTTCTCTATAATAGTTATCCTACAATGCCTTCTGATAGTATTTTCCCTTCTAAGAATCTCATGATATAGATTTCAAATATTTGATGCTTAATATTCCATGTTATCTGAGTGATGTCGTATTCATTAATTTCACTGATTTTTGAGATCTTACCATCAGTATTTCCTGTGATTCAAACTCTATTTAGTCTTAATGCACTCCATTTCATCTATGAAGAGGTTTAATCTTAACTTTGATAGGCAAACCTCCTATTGGGTTAGTGGGAAGAGAATAATTTCTTCAGTTTTTCCCTCTTTGTATCTTTTTTGTTTCTTTAGCTCTGATTTTAATGATATAGGGAACTCCTTTGGTAGGAAATTGCATATACCAAGGCAGATCAGAACCTGCTTTGTACCTTTAAAAACTTAGAGAAATTTCTGGGGCCATTAGGGATTTAAATGACTTTCTAAGTTTGACAATCTAGGATTTATCAAAGAAAACTTAAATCCAGGTTATCTTTACTCTGAAACCAGCTCTCTATACACTGCCCCATTTTCCACCTTCTACCAAAGAGAAACGTATGGTATTTGTTATTCCTCCCTAAATTTGCACGGTAGTAACTCATTATTGTTAATTAATACTTTGGACCCACTTTAGATGATGAAAAGACATCTTTCCCCAACTTCTGGAACTACCTGAGAATCTAGCAGTTAGAGATCCTTTTGGGTTAATAAGTATCCTTTTAAAATAATTAAAAATAAAAATGTTCTAAAAGGGTTCATATTTGGTTGGTTATTCTTACATTAGTGAGAATTAGTTAATTAGAATATTTATCTCCTAATGCCTTGCTGGTATCAGATTAATTTTAAGTATGAGTGTTTTATTTAGATTAGAGGGAAGGCAGGTAAATGAGGATCTTAGAGCTCTTTCAGATATTAGATGAGCTTGGGAAGAGTAACATTTAATTCAGCAACCAGTGGCTATTACTAAATACCCACTATATGTCAAGCATTATTTTTGGTTGAGAAAGTTTTAAAAAGTGAAACAGTTCCTGCTTTCAGGGAGCTTACATTCTATGGAGAGACAAAATATATACAAATATAGAAATGCAAAATACATAAAAGATAAATTAAAAGTAACTGGGATGGAACACTAACAAGTAGGGAGATTAGAAAAAGTCTACTCTAGGAAGTGAAAGATGAACTGTAATTTAATGTACAGGAAATAACAAGAAATTGATTAGGCTGGAATATAGCACAAGGTAGGGAATAATGTGAAATTGTCTAGAAAGATAGAATCATAGAATTAGAGGATTGGAAGAGACCTCCATGTCTACCTAGTCCAACTCATCAATTAAGGATAAATACTTAATTAACTAATTAATTAGCCCATTCATCCAGTTTACATACTGGAGAATTGGTCATCCAACCTCTGCTTGAAGATCAGCAAGGAGCTGGAACCCACCCTCTCCATAAGTAACCCATTCTGCTTTTGGTTTCTAATTGTTAGGAAGTCTTGTTTTGTTTTGTAGCTCCTTGATCTCCAACATCAAGCCTAAATTGGATATTTTGTAACCGTTCACACTCATCCTAATATTATCATCTGAAGCCAAATAGAATGTCTGATAATTTTTTCTATGCAATAGCCTTTCAGATACTTGAAAAAGGTATCATGTAGGCATTTATTCTTCTTTACTTCAGACTAAACATGTTTGGATCCTTTAACTGAACTGAACTCAAGGCATTGCCCATCCTGGATGACATGTAGGCACTTTCTAGCTTATGAATGCCCTTAAACCATGATGCACATAACTGAATACAACATGACAGATATGGTCTAATGAGAGCAGACTACAGGGGCATTATCACCTCTCTATTCCTGAAAGGACTATCTTTCTTAATGTAGGCCAATATTGCATTAACTTCTCTTTTTTCTGAGACCCCTCCCTGCTGAGTAATGTTGAGCTTGCAATTCATTTTGACACCCAGATAGAATTTTTTCTGGAAAATAAAAAGGAAAACTACTAATATTCCTTAATGTTGAACTTGTGAAGCTGACTTTTGTGTATCCAAGTATAGGAATTTACATTCATCTGTATTGAATTCAACTTTATTAGAAAACTTCAAACAGATTTTGAAATGTTTTCATAAACACTATTTTTCCTAGAGGCATTAGGGAGATACTGAAGCTTCTTGAAGAGAGCAGTGACATCATACTTGTGCATCAGTAATATCAAACTGGCAACTATGTGGAAGATGTACTGGAGCTGGTTGTCAGCTATTGCATTTCTGTTTTCCACATACCAGATAATCAATTTTCTTTTTCTTCAAAGTAGTCCTCTGATCCCTCTTTCCTTATAGAACCTTAGGGGTCTGAAGATTCTCACATTAACTGCAGAAGTCCTCTGAGTCAGGATTTTATATAATTTTCAATTCAACAAGCTATTTTTAAGCATCTATGTTATATAACATATTCTGATACCTGTTATTTATGTGACCTTGAAAAAAATCAGTTTTAGAGTCCATTCATGTAAAATGAGAGGGTTAGTCTCCAGGGTATCTGAGGTACCTTATAGCTCTAGATATGTGATCCTGTGGTCTAGATAATCATAGTCATATAAAACTAACTCATTCCCTATTTCCTAGTGCTCTATTAACCTGCATTTCTACAATGCAATAACTGACAATATGCTTAGTGAAAAGTATATTCTATATTTTATTGTTTTCTATTTCAAATTTTCCCATTTCTAAGCCCAAATGATGTATTCTTTCATTAAAATAGGGACTCTTTAATTAAAATGTCTTATTAACCAAAATGTTCCAGTCCCTGACAATGTTGAAGAATAGTGAATTTATCATATAATACTTTGGGTTAATAACCAGATACCTCATTAAGATTAAAGGAATCTTAACATATCAGCAGAACATGGCACACTAGTGAGTCACATTATATAACCTTAATATCAATTATAACCTTTATCAAATATAACGTTTGTCAATTGAGCAAACAAAGAATGTCACTAATTTTCCCATTGATTTGGAGGTGTAGACAACTTCTATTTTAAAATGGATTAAGATTGATAGTTCTGAGCCAAGATGGCAGAGTGAGGAAGCAACCCACTGCAGCTCTCCCAAATTTCTCCTCTGAACCATCATAAAACTGCCTCTAAACTCACCAAGAAACAGGTGAACAATCTACCAACCCAGCAGGAAAGGTCTGTCTTACCTGAGTTGGGGAGAAGTGAGGTCCAGGAGCAGCAGCAACAGAAACAGATTCTGGGCTCACAGCAGAGGCTTACAGCAGACCTCTGAGCCAGATGAACAATAGTAGAGCCCTACCCAAGCAGGTCAGCAACAGATTCCCACCCCTGTGCCCTCCCAGCAGAGAGAATATTTTGAGAGCAAAACCAGCCCCAGGGATATATCAGATCACAACAAAATTACTATTCAAGGGCCTGTTAACGGAGTAATAGGTTAGCATAACAACCCAGGAACAGGTTGCCACCACTGGACCTGAAGATCAAAGGGATCATTCCTCCAGGGCCAGGTTGACATGAAAAATGAGTAAAAAAGAAAAGAAAAGAAAAAAAACAATGAAAAAATTTTGACTATTGACAGCTATTTCAATAAAAGGAAATGTCAAGACACAAATATAGAGGACAATAATAAAATGACTACAGGTGAACCTTCAAAGAGAATTTCAAATTGCTGTCAGGCCCAAAATAAATTCCTGGAAGAGCTTAAAAAGGACTTTGAAAATCAAATTAGAGAGGTTGAGGCAAGATTGGAAGTGATGCAGCAGAACCATGAAAAAGAAATACAAAATATTAATATAAAAATACAAAAAATTACTGAGGAAAATAATTCCCTAAGGAACAGATCTGGCCGAATGGAAAAGAAATTACAAAAAGTAAATGAAGAAAATAGTTCTTTAAAAATTAAAATTAAACAAATGGAAACTAGCAATGCTATAAGACACCAAAATGCTATAAAACTAAATCAGAAAAGAAAAAAAAATACAAGAAAATGTAAAATTTCTCATTGAAAAAACAACTGACCTAGAGAATAGATCCAGGAAAAATAACATAAGAATTATTGGACTACCTGAAATATATGACAAAAAAAAATCCTGGACAATAGAAATTATCAAGGAAAATTGCCCTGAAATATTGGAACCAGATGGCAAAATAGATACTGAAAGAATCCACCAAACACTGTCTGAAAGAGCCCCCTAAATGAAAACTCCAGGAACACTATAGTCAAATTTCAAAACTCACAGATCCAATAAAAGGTATTGCAAACAACCTAAAAGAAACAATTAATATACAATAGAACTACAGTCAGAATTACACAGGATTTGGCAGCTTCCACATTAAAGAATAACGGGGCTTAGAATATAATATACCAGAAGGCAAAGGAGTTAGGTTTACAACCAAAAATTACATACCCAGCAAAACTGAATATAATCTTTCAGGGGGGAAAATGGATATTTAAAGAAATAGAAGAATTTAAAGCATTTTTGATTAGAGGGTCAGAGTTGACTGGGAAATTTGACTTCCAAATAGAAGGTTCAAGGGAAACATAAAAAGGTAAAACAAGAAACAAGAAAGAAAAATTGTAAGAAATTTAATAAGGTTGAACTATTTCTAGTTCTGTATGATAAAATAATGTTTTTAATACTCAATAACTTTATTTTAAGACAAAATGCAATTAGGAGTATATGTAAAGAGCTTCTTGTCACAATATTTAAGGTATGATAATATTTGTAAGTCTAAAAAATATAATATAATAATGATTAAAAAGAGGATATGTAGACAAAGGGTATGATCATAAGGTGACATTGATGTTATAACACCATAGAAAATAAAATAAAGGGCAAAAAATAAATTTCATGGAAGAAGTAGGGAGAAACTGAATAGGGTAAACACATACACAAAGAGGAATAAAAAAGTAAACAAACAAATACATATATTAATGAATGAATGAATATATAAATTTTCATAGCGGAGGGAAAGTTAGGGGACATGAACAATAATTAAATCTTACTCTCCTCAAAGTTGGCACAACGAGGGAACAACAAATACACTAAGTTTGATATAGAAATCTATCTTACTCTATAGAAATCTATCTTACTCTATAGGGAAGTTCAGATATGAAGGTGATAATGGGGAAGGCAGTGATCATAGATAAGGCAGTTGAGGGGAAAAAAAGAGGGTGGAGGGTCAGAATGGGAAGGATAAGCAGATGAAAAACAACATGGAGAGATATAATCAGTCGTCACAACTATATATGTGAACACATTTGAGGCAGAGTAATAAACACGAGGTGTACGTAGAGAGTTGGAGTGGGATCTAAGATGATTCGGCTGGAACAAGGAAACCAGGGGTAGCGATTATGATTTCAGATAGAACAGAGGCAAAAATAGATCTAGTTGGGGGAGGAAAATATATTTTGTTGCAGGGTATCATGGACAATGAGGTCATATCAATACTTACCATGTATATGCGAAATGGTATAGCATCTGGGTTTTTGAAGAAGTTGAATGAGTTGAAAAATCTCTAGGAAAAGATGGATTCACAAGTGAATTTCTACCAAACTTTTAAAGAACAATTAATCCCAATACTGGATAAATTATTTGAAAAAATAATAACTTAAAAAAGCTTAGAAAGACATGTATGAAATGATATATTGGGAAGTGAGCAGAACTAAGAGAATACTCTACACAGAGAGCAATATTGTTTGATGAAGAACTATGAATGACTTGGCTATTACCAGCAATTCAATGATCCAAGTCAATCCCAAAGGAATATTAATTAAACATACTATCCACCTCCAGGGAAGGAACTGATATTGATGGAACAGATTGGGGCATGTTATTTTTCACATTCTTTCTTTCTTTTTTTTTTTTTTTTTTGGTGAGGCAATTGGGGTTAAGTGACTTACCCAGGGCCACACAGCTAGTAAGTGTCAAGTATCTGAGTCCAGACCTGAACTTGGGTCCTCCTGACTCCAGGCCAGTGCTCTATCCACTGCACCACCTAGCTGCCCCCACATTCTTTTATTAAGTGACAAATAAGGTGATGTTTTCCATGATCATATATGTATAACCTATATTGGATTATTTACCGCCTCCAGGAGGGGCAGGGGAGGGGGCAAGGGAGGGATAAAGATTAGAGTAGAAAAATATAAATAAAAATGTTTAATTTGGAAAGGTGGGGCAGGGGTGTCCTGGGAAGGGTTCAGGAGGTATATATGTATTTACATACATACATACATACACACATACACACACACATATATATATATTGTGCTATGAGTTATTTAGGTATTATTTTATAGTAATTATATTTAAACAAATTTTCTATATAAATTATTTATATAAATTGTTATGCATTTGTTATTTATAAAAGTTATTTGAGGAATTAAAATACTTAGTTTTATGTATTAGAATATATATAGGAGGGGCAGCTAGGTGGTGCAGTTGATAAAGCACTGGCCCTGGATTCAGGAGGACCTGAGTTGAAATCCAGCCTCAGATAATTGACACTTACTAGCTGTGTAACCATGGGCAAGTCACTTAACTCTCATTGCCCCATAAAAAAAAGAAAAATAATATATATATAAGTATATCTAAATGTAATAATGTAGAAAATTTACATTATATATGTCATATATGTGTCTTTGTGTAAATCATATTTATGTTTGATATATGTATAAAATATAATTATATATCACAAATAAAATATTTTTAAATAGATTAAAATTATTACTGTGGATCCAAGAAAAGCATTTTTTTTCCATTTATAGTAATCGAGGAAGGGAAAAGGCAAAAGAGAAGAAAGACCTTTTTAACATGGATTACTTTTCTGTGGTTCTCAAGTAATTTACTTTGTTTCTCTCTCCCAAATGAATCAATTATTCCATACACCGATTTTATTTCATTATATGCTTATGATCCAGGAGACATATGTAGTGTGGCCACCTTATTACAATTTCATGACCTAAAATTATACCCCTAGATCTTTTTTTAGTAATGCAATTAATGCTAGCTGACATATAGCATAAATCATACATTATACATGTCTTTTCACTTGAGTCCCACAAAAACCTAATGAGGTACATACTATAGCTACTTGATACACTATTTTATAAATGAAGAAGATGAGACTCAGAAAGACTCACTAACACAGCGTCAGCCAATAAATCATATGTATGGAATATAGGCATAGGTCTTCCTGATTCCAAATTGAGAACTATAAGCACTTTCACATTGCTTTTCAATTAAAGCCAAAATCTCATTCATTACTTTACCAAAAAGTACAAGATTATTGACATCCCAGAAACCCAGATGCATAGTTTAATCATCTGGCAATTTCATTACAGTAAAGATTATATAAGAAAGTTTTAATACGTGTTAATAGGAATTATCTAATATTCTTAGAGCCCTTTCTTTGACATTTGAAAGGACTTTATGTCATCTCTCTGAAGAGTCACTAATGCATTATGTGGGATCAATATTTAAATGATAGAATTAGATCAGTGAGAGGAAGTGACAACACAGTGGATAGTGAGCAGCCTTCCTTGTGATAAAGAACTACATTCAACTCCTGTCTGTCTGACTATAGGTAAATCATTTGACCTTTCAATCAGCCTGGCAAATTTCTATGATTTTAAGGTAAAGAGAAAATGTCAACCTGCATTGGAGAGGGAAAATTCTTACTCTGATTTCCCTAGACTAAAGATATCCTTAGTATTATGAGAATGGGGGAGAAGATATGATTTATAAGGTCCTTTCTACCTCTAATATTATATAGAATTGGTCCATTATACAACTATTTAACCACTTGACCAGGGAGAGTTTTTTAACCAGAAGACAAGAATACTCATCCAAGTTTTATAATCTATGAACTTTCTCAGGGTAACAGCTAGATAATTTTAAAAATTCAACTTATAAAATGTACCATACACAACAGAAGAAATAGTTTTGGTGATCCTCCTTATTCAAACTTTTTCAATAGAATGCCAATGTAATCTGTTTCACTTATCTCGTCTATAAAATGGACATAATAATACCTTATAAGTGATAGATGTGTCTCACTTATAACACATACTGACTGTGTGATCCTGAAAAAATCCCTTAACATATCAATACTCTAAGCAATTCCCAAGATTATGATTTGCAGAAATAGTGCAAGTGTGAATCGGTAGGAGTTTCCTCATCTAGGAATTCCTTATATTGATGAAGCCACAAGTATAATCTGTATCTCTCTAAGGCAGTAGTTCTTAACTTTTTCTGCATCATGGGTCCCTTGGTTGCTTAGCGAAACCTATAAATTCAGAATGTTTTTAAATGCAGAAAATAAAATACATATATCACAAAGGAAACTAATTATATAGAAATAAAGATATATTTTCTCATTCAAATTCACAGATCCCCTAAAATCAATCTCCAAACCCCTTGTGGGTCTGTGGATCCAGCTCAAGAACCCTTACCCTAAGGGTTAGATGAGATGACCCAAAGTCACACTCAACATCATATCTGTAACCCAATAACATCAGAAAACTAATTTAATTGATTTTTGTTGTTGACTTTTGCCCACCTAAAAAACGATCTTCATAAAATATTATTATGTATTTGTTCTGTATCTTCCAATCTTCTCTATTATATCATTAATCTATGACTTAAAGGATAGCAACTATTAGACAGCATGCTATAAATTCTATATATGTATGAATCCAGATATATTTTCTATATGCATGCCATAATAATGAATAATAAAGATCGAAATCCACATATAATCTCCTAACCTAACTTTTTTTCTGTCAGTTTCAACCTCTATCACCATCCTCTAAAAAAAAAAATCACAGCCTCCTAAAAAGAAGACAAATTGACTTATTTGAATTACATCTTTTCTCCCTTCATTATGATGGAGTGCTATCAGGAAGCTAAATATCTTAAAAGTTGGCAACAGGAATCAGAAAGAGGACCAGAAAAGATTTTCTATAATTTCCAAACTGGACAAGCATTCCATGAGTAAGCAAGGGTTCATTTTGCATGTGTGTCCATCACAATCAAATGAAAATGGTGAAAACTCACATGAAGACTAGCTTTTTGATAGCCACCAGCTCTCCAATAGGTCCCAGTAGCTCCTACAACACTTGTCATGAATCAGTCACTCCATAAATATACATTCAATTACATTACATTGATTTGAAAGTATTGCTATTATTTCAAATACATACAGGAACTATGGGAAAATTTTCCTCCCCATAAATGGAAACTATACCATTTTATTCTGCAAAAGATTGTGTCAGTGATTCAAGGAAAACATAAATCCCTGCAATCCATCTTTAAACCAGAGAGAATTGAATCCATCCTCAATCCTGAGGGGGTAGAACCCATCTTCAAATCTAGAAGAAAAAAAAAGTACATTGAGAGAAAGAAATATTTTATTTTATTTTTTGCAGGGCAATGAGTGTTAAGTGACTTGCCCAGGGTCATATAGCTAGTAAGTGTCAAGTGTCTGAGGCCAGATTTGAACTCAAGTCCTCCTGAATCCAGGGCCTGAGCTTTATCCACTGTGCCACCTAGCTGTCTACATTGGGAAAAAATATTGAAAAACTACCTCCTTTCTCCTGGGTGCTTATTGGAAAGTTATTTGCTGACTTTATTTTTTGGTAGATTGAGGCATTGGAAAAAGAAACTGACAGTGATCCTCACCACCTTCCTAAGAGCCTAAAAAAATCTTACATCATAGATGTAAAATAGAATGTTGAAGGCTGCTAATAGATGGTCCTGGAAATCAGGTAAGTATTAAATGAAAATCCCAAAGACACATGTTTGCTTATTGAGTAACTTACATGAATAAGATGAAAGAGCCTTTTCTCAGAGCCAATTAATATTTGTTAAAATAAAGTAAATGAGAGAGAGAGAGAGAAGGAGACAGGGAGGGAGGGTTCCTGAGACAGGGAAAAGGAGAAGAAGAGAGTGGAGAAGGAGAGGAGAGGGAATTTTTTTTCTCTTTTTTCATTTTTGAATAGCTTTGTTTTCCTAATATTGAATCATAGGGACCTTAGTTTCTTTTGATGTCTTACTATATTAATGTGTGTATTTGTTTCACACAATCTTTGAGGCTAAATGTTCAAATAAATCTAGAATGATGAAAGCAAATAGAAATTCCCACTTCATATTATTAATAATATTAATAGCTAAAATTTATGTAGTGCTCAGTACATGCCAGTCCCTGTTTTAAGTGCTTTACAACTATTATTTCATTTGATCCTCACTACAAATCTGGAAGGTAGGTGCTATTATTACGCCCATTTACAGATAAAGAAATCAAGGTAAACAGAGGTTAAGTAACTTTCTAGGGTCACTAGCTTGTAAATGTCTGAAGCTAGATTTGAACTCATGTCTTTCTTACTCCAGGCCTTGTGCTCTATCTGCTGTGCCCCCTAAATTGATATTGGCACTGAAAATTCTGTATTGAGCATGTCTTTTATATATTTCCAAATGTACTAGGTATGGATTAATATAACCTAACTTCCATTTTAAGTGTAGTTTCTTCCTTAACATGATTATTATTTCCATTAATGGGTTTGTTTGTTTTTATTAGAAAATGCAATAAGAAAACAACCAAATTGAAAAATAAAAAGAAAGCATTTTCAAAATCACTTCTTAATCCCCTTGAATTGCACCTATTCAGAGCCCTGATAATCTTGGTGGGTTTTGTGTGTGTGTGTGTGTGTGTGTGTGTGTGTGTGCGCGCGCGTATTTGCATGTGTGTACAAGAGTCTAACTTACTCCGCAATTACCTTTCTTTCCATTCTTAAAGATAGAGTCACATCTTTTGTCTTCACAGTTTGGGGGCCTCTTCCAAAAGGTCTATCAGTAAAATTGAGGTGTGCATTGTTCCTTGCCCACTATTTCAATATTCAGGTGGGTAAATACATACCCAATTTTTCATGTTTAGATTTAAGCAGTTGTTGACGTAAAAGAAAGGAGCTACTCTGAAGGCTATCAGCCAACATCAGGGCTCTATCACTGCTTGCAAATATGCCAGTGATGACTTGGTGTTAAGTAGCAGGAAATCATCCCAGCACAAAATGGAATACCAAGTTAATTGATGTAGACTTGGTCAGAAAGACTTTACCAAAGATTCCAAGAATGGTCAGCATCATAAATACCAGTAATTCTCCATGAGACTGGAGTGGAGGCTCTAAAGCACAATTTGCTGAGAATGGTTTTCATAAGTCAGATCCAACTTGTGTCGTGAACCTTTTTGCAGCAAATGCTTAATAGCACATTACCTTCTCTCTGGCATGACTCTTAGCTCTATTACAGCTGTCAAGGGATATAGGTCCATTAAAAAAATAAAATTCTGCTTACACAGTGACTTTGAGTTGGTGGCATGCTCCAGCTCACAAGCATCAACCTATTGGGCTATGCAGAATTTAAACTTTACTGAGTGAGTCAGCATATTTCCATATGGTGATAAAAGAAAATGATAAGATGCAGAGTTCAAATTGCAGTCCTGCTCCTCCTGGTTACATAGTTAACTGAGAACTCCAGTAAAGCGACCCTAACCAAAATGCTTCCAGCTACCTAGTTTGGGTTCATAGGATAATATTCAGTGTACTGGGACATCTAGTCCAATCCTCTCATTTTACATATAAGTAAAATGAGCTCCAGAAAGGTGAAATCACATAAGGTCATACAGGTAGTATGCATTGGAGGCAGGATTTGAAATTAAGATAGTTGAACCTCCATTCAATTTTTTTTTCCCATTGTACAACACAGCCTCCCATAATCATTATCACTCACCCAAATCACCTCTATCTCAAGGATCACTCACCACAAATGTCTCATGGTATAAAAAACTATTCTGGGAGAAATGGGAAAGTAAAAAGAAATGGTGATGGTGATATAAGTAAATAATAGCTTACTTTTTGTGGTGCATTAAGGTTTGCAAAGCATATCACATACATTGTCTTCATTTGATCCTAACAATAACTCTGCAAAGCACATGTTATTTTGTACCTGACCTACTAGTAGACAGAAACAGCCTGGACAATAGTAAATAGGGCAGTGGTATTCAAACCTTGTTTGATAATGCACCCTAACAAAAGACTGCCAATGTTTACACTTAGTTATCTAAAAATAATATTCATATACTACTATATTATTAATTATATAACTTATAAAAAGTTTATGAAAATAGGAAACTGTATAGGATGAGATGAATATGAAATAATATTTGAGGCCAGAGTCAATAGGGAGCCACTGGAGTTTATTGAATGGAGGAAGGTAGTGCTCAGTCTCTCACCTTAAGAAAATCTGTGCAGAAGTTGTATAGAGAATTGAAGTAGGAAGAGATTTAAGACAGGGAGACTAACTAGAAGAATGTTTTAAAAGTTAAGAGAGAGTTTGTTGGATCCCATGAAAGGCTCAGAGGGTAAATTTCCCTATAAGCAGAGATAAAGGAAACACTGAAGAATGATGCCAGAACAGCCAATATTGCGAATAAGAAAGAAAGATTTATTTTAAGCAACTCACATATGAGTAGCCAAGGTTCATGACTGCAGGCAGACAACAAATGGATCTATATTGATCCCCTATTTGTGTGAGCTGGCAAAAACAAATGGATTGATACTGAGCCCCATACTATCTCATATAGGGAGGGGCAAACAAGGTATGCAGGAGAGAGGCCATGTATACAACATATACTTGCCTGGGAAACTATTGATAAGAATGCCCCCAAGGCTGTCAAAGATGGGATAACGATATGGCAGCATGTCTGGAAGATGTGTACGTACACACCCCTCTCCTTATGTAACAGGGTGAATGGGAGGTCAGATTTCCTTGTGTGACCCAGCCATACAGCTAAAGCCATAGTACCCCACAGAAGTAATGAAGACCTGAATGTCAGAGGTGGCTGAGTGAGTAAAGAGAAGAGGACTCATGGGAGAAATATTGTAGATATAAAATATATGTGGGTAAGATAGAATGAACCATTGACAGCTGACTCCTAAGGTTGTGAAGCTGGGTGACTAAAAGGATTTGAATGACCTTGAGAATCATAGAAAAGTTCAGAAGAGGACTTGGCTGGCTGAGTGGAAAAAGGATTTCCCATCCAACTGACATCAAATAAGTGCTTACTATGTGCAAGGCACTGGAGATACAATTAATGAAAAGAAATACTGTCTCTGCCTTCAATGAGTTTACAATCTCACAGGAGGAGACAAAACAATACAAAAAACGATGTCGGCAAGCAGTCATCTAAAACTTCACAGAGCAGTGAGAATTTTATTGTTTTTCCCCTTAGTCACACAGCCAAGGTAGGTCAGAAGTAGGACTTGAACTGATGTATTCCTGGCTCCAAGGACAGCTTTCTATGCCACGCTGCTTCCAGGAGGGAAGAGTAACTGAGGGGCTGTTCTGGTGGAAATGCAATCTACAACAAACAAATCATGGATGACTCATCAAAAGGGGCTAATACTAGAGAAAAGTGTATAAGAAGTAGTTTATTGTTGTCAATATGGCAAAAGAAGAGACATTTTTACAAATTCTTTGACATTAGAGACACAGACTGGATTTATGTGCTATTAGATGGAAATAAATGTAATGCTCTGATGTCTGATACCACTGGGTCCATAAGTCACCACAATGCCTAGAGGTGCTACAATCATAACTACTGAAGGCTCAGGTGAGAATTTCTTGTCACCAAAAGTCCTTAGCATTGTAAATGGGTTTAATGTAAGAAACTGATAGGATTTTAAACAGAGGAAAGAGTGCAAAAGAAGAGTCATTAACATCTGCTTTGCCACTGTCCCCTAAGGTCCATGACACCTTTTCCCTAAAATCTTCCATATGTATTGTCTCCCACATTAGAACATGGGCCCGTTGACAGCATGGGCCATTTTACCTTTCTATTTGTATCCCCAAAGCACAGTGCTTTGCCAAAGTAAGCACCTAGGAATTGATTTTATATTTCATTTATTCATTCATTATGACTGTGTTTCCTTATTGAGACAGTTTCCTGTTTTTTAAAAAAATGAAACAAGAAAAATAAAGGATTAGGAGATTGTCTTAGACAGTTCTGAGTTGAAACTAGTGGAAGCATATTCTTCTTTGTGATCAGACACTTTCACCTTTAGTCTTTATATCACCAGTGACTAGCACAGTATGTGGCATCTTAATTGATGAGGAAGATGTAATATCACAGTAGGAAATGTGTACTTGGACTAAAGGATGAATGCCTGGTTGGTGTTTTAGGTAAGGTTTATGGATTTTTAAAATTCTATTATTAACTGGCCACCTATTTAGAATTTATACAACTCTTACTCCTCAATATACCCTAATAGTCTATCCTCCCTGTTTGTTTGGTGGGGGGGGGGCGGGGAGTTGACACTTTTTATCTTTGTTCTCTGCATTCTTGGGTGGTAGCTTCCTTTCAGCAGCCTTGGGTAAATCGTCATTTATGACCTTCCCACTAAGAGAACCCAAGGTTTTGACCTGGGACCCCTTCTTTTTCTCCTTATTCCATATCTCTCCGTAATTTTATCAGTTCCTATGGGTTTGGTTATCATCTCTATGTAGACAATTCCCTCTTCTGTCTCTCAGACTCCCTTAGTGTATTACCAAATGCCTTTTGAACAAATCTCTGGCTGTCCCATAGGCATCTCAAACTTATTACATCTAAAACAGAAGTCATTAATCTCTTCCTCCAAACCAACCCTTCTCCCTAGCTTCTTTGCATCTCTTGGGAACATCATTATACTCACAGGTTCACAACCTTGCAGTCAGTATTCAATTTATTCTGTCGAATCCCCATATATGATGAGTTGTCAAGTATTGTCAATTTTTCCTCCAATGCCAATCAATGAACTAGAATTTAATAAGTACCTACTATGTACCAGGCCTGTGCTAGGCACTGGGGATAGAAGTAAAAAAGATAAAACAATCCCTACTTATGAGGAGCTTACATTCAACCGGGGGAAACAACCACATATGTAAATATGTACAGTATAAATCTAAAGTGGACAAATAGAAATATATGCAGATTTAATCTAAACACCATCCTTTGCAGCTGTCCTCTTATTTCCACTCTCATAGCTACCAATCTAGTTCATGCCCTTACCATATCTCTCTAGGAATATTATAATAACCTTATAATTATTTTCTCCAGATATGGTGTCTTCCCTTTCTAAGCTAAACTCCACATGGATGCCAAATTGATACACCTAAAGGCAAATACATGTGTGACTATGCTACTCCCTTACTCAAGTATTTCTAGTGGTTCTTATTTCTTGTGTGACAAAATAGAAACCCTGTTTTGCTTTCACAGCCCTTTGTAATGTAACTTCAGCCTGTCTCTTCAGGCTTGTCACACTTTACCCCTCTGGTACAGTCTGTATAATGGCCAAATAGGCCTGTAGAGACAACTAGATGGCACAGAGGACAGAGTCCCGGGCCTGGAGTTAAGAAGACTCACCTCCCAAGTTAAAATATGACCTCAGAAACTTGCTAGTTTTGTGACCCTGGGCAAGTCACTTCACTCTGTCAGTCTCGGTTTCCTTATCTGGAAAATGAGGATTAAAAACATCACCTACTTGCCAAGGTTGTTATAAAGATCAAATGAGATATATGTAAAGTGTATAGCACAATGCCTGACACATGATAGGTATTTATAATACTTTTTTTCTTTCTTCCTACTTTTTTCCCCTGTTGATGATGTCATGTACCATTTCTACCTCTGTACCAAGTTTCCCTATCTTCCTTCTGGGCTCAGAAACTAGGCAGGCCTCTAGGTACACATTATTATATTTTGCCCTCCCTTTTATGGAACCTTTTTTTTGCCCATATCAAATTCTTTGAGGACAGGAGTTACTTTTGTTTTTCTCTTTGAGCCCCGGTACCTACCACAGTGTTGAGAAAAGCTATTTAATAAATTAATGGTGAATTCAAGTCATTCAACAATCATTTATTATGTGCCTACTATGTTCCAGGTCCTATGGTAAGCAATGGAGAGGTGGTTTTTTTTTAAAGAACAAAGTCAAAGACCTTGCTCTTAGAGAACTAACAGTCTAATAGGATTATTGAATGAATCAAATAAATGAATACAGAAATCCTTGTTAGAAATCAACTTTTGCAGTAAAAAAATCACATATAATTTCACTAGAGCTTCTAACTCAGTGTTTGTCAAAGCTGGGGGTGTTTAACCTGGAAAAGAGAAAACTCAGGGGGATATAATAGCTGTTTTCAAGTATTGGATTGGCTGTCATATGGAAGATGCATCCAACTCCTTCTGTTTGACCCCAGAAGGCCAAAGAAATATATAGAAGTTTCAAAAGTAGAAATTTGACTTGATGTCAGAAAAAAACTTTCCAATGAAATTACCTCTCTCTGTTTCTCTAATTTTTCCTGTAATAACTTTTCTGACAAAAAGGAAGTTCTTAATTAATGTTTATTAATTGAATGCCTGACTCTGAAATAAGTAGGTTCCCCCTCATTAGAGATGGTCAAACACAGGACTGCCAATTCCCTAGTCCCAAACACTGAGTCTTTCAATCCTTCCTACAACTACATGTACTTTCCCAGGTATTATTTCACAATGTGATTCAAATTGAACCTTCAATTCAATCAATTCCCTAGGTACATTGTTTGTTTCTTCTAAGCTTCCTTTGTCACCATCAATTCATTTTGAGCTTTAACATGCATGTCACCTTTAGAAAACCATGGCATGTTTATGTTCTCTCCCTCCAATATGTATTCTGTTTCCTTCTTTTGTACACATCTTTTTGAAATCAGATTTGGCTAATGACTTCCCTATGCATTTCCAGTAATACAATGTGGAATACACTATTTTCCCCCTCTACATTGGAAATTATTTTCTTATTCTCCCCATAATTTTATTCATGAGGTTATTTTTCCATTTCTCCAAGAATAACTTGCCACTTAGTTTTTCTTTGTTTCATCTACATATCCTTTCTCTGTACTCTTTAAAAACTTCCCTTCCCAAATCTAAGGTGTATGTCAGACTAAGCTTAGATGACTTCTCCTTTATCTAAGGGAAAGGGTTCCCTCTGACCTTACATAATGTCATCACACATGCTGAGGTAATCTTCTAATAAGGAGTTAAGACCTCCTGAAACATTTATGAAGTTCAAATACCTCACCTATAGAGTCAAGAAGGGAACAATTAATTCCACATTGGCTAATCCAACAACTGTACAAACCCAAGTGACTTTAAATATATAAGGCCTAGGGCCCTTAAAAGAGCTAGTTGTAGAGAAACTACCTGCAGGGGGAAAGAAGGAAGTTTCTCTTTCTATCAGCCAAGTAGCTTTGAATTGGTGTCACTTTACCAGTAAAAATGCTGCAGACCTTGAAAAGCAGAAAGAAACATATACTATAAATACTCATGGATATAGAGAAAAGAAGTTACTTCCAGGAACATGATAACAGGTAGCAGAAAAGAGAGGTGAGCTGTGGAGAGGAATAGACTCTGGGATCTTAGTTGAACAACCATCTCAGAAGAGACATTATACCCAGATGGAACAGAACTCCATAAAAGAGAAAGGGCTTCAAGCCCTTATAACTCTGGGGTTGTAAGTGGTCTGGCAGACAAGAACTTGGCTGCAGATAGGACTTCACTTGGAGAGAAAGTATATCTAGGCCTTGTACTTCCAGAGCTGTGAGTTGCTCTTACATATCAGATTCACTACAATTGTATTTTAAGTTTGTGTACATACTTGAGTATTGGTGGGAAAGTATACTTCAGATTTCTGGGTGGGAATGTCTTGTGGCTGCTATTCTTTCTGTGTCATTTTAGTCAATATCTTTGTTTTGAGCTAATTGTGTCAACTGACTAATTGAAGTTGAAAGAACATTGATGGGGGCTCATAACTCACAGAATTAAAATTAAAGTACCATAGCTTTAATGCTAGAAGCTGAATTATCAGCTACCTTTTGGGGGCAACCTTTTAATGGGACTACATATTTCAGAAGACAGAAACATTTGGAGAAACTAACCACCCCATCTTAGAATTTTAAATAGGATTCTCCTCTGTATTACTATCTGCATATAGACTCCCTCCCTCTATTGATTCTTCCACTGTTGTGAGGATGAAACAAGCACTTGGTCAAGTTAAGAATTTATTAGCTGTTCTGCTTTGGGTAAAGGGAGAAAGTTCTAGTAGATTTCCAGGTAATTGAAATCTTCTATAATGAATATATATCTTTCTTCCATACTAACCTTGTGATCTATATCCTACAGTATTCATCTCTTTTCTCATCTTGTCTAGCTGGTATATAACACACTCTGATAACACTAATTCTTGTTTTACATTAGTGTAAAATGCTTTCCACTCTGCTTCTGCCCAACAATTTTATCCTGAATTTCTTCTTATGAATACATCTTCTTAATGTGTATTTTTTTTCTCCTGGATCTCTTTTATCTATCCTATTTTCTTTTTATTAGTTATGTCTTTCTTAGATCCACATACCATTCCTGAGTGATCCCTGCTAAGTCTCCATAATACCTAGTAGTCAGATTTACCTCTGTGTACAAGTTTCTGTATTTTATATGACTTTTTACCCATACTTTGTACTTATGTTTCAAGACATATGAAACATTTTTTAATGGATCCTTTCTTTCAGACATTATATCCAATGAATTTCTAAGGCATGTATCTTTCACTTCCTTCATCCCTCTCTCTGAGTATTATTTAGCATTTTAAAGATAGCAAAGATTTTTAAATAAATGATCTCATTTGACCTTTGCATGCAAGGCTGAGTGGTTAAGTGATTTTCCACAGTTTGATGGCTACATATGGGCATTCTTCTGTCCCCTTCCTTCCTTCTTTTGAGCTAAAATATTAATGATTAGATTTTAATAATTCCAGAAAAATAAATCCTTACGATTCCTTCTTCAGTATTGTCTATCCCTGGAGTCTATCGTTCCTATATTCTAAGTTTTGGTCTCAAGTATAGTGTAGTGGTGCAGTGTAGAGATATCATACTCAAAAAGAAACAGAGGGCACTAATGCATACAAAAGGATCCCTGCAGACACATATTGTCCTAGTTTTTAAATGTCATATTATCAATGCTTTATTATATTTTATTTATGTTATTAAATATTCACCAATTACATTTTAATCTGGTTCAGGTGACATTTGGGAGTGTTATGGGTCACATGTGTTTGATACCTCTGCACTGTAGTAGATGAAAGAACATTACCAGGAATCAATAAGTATTAGGTTCAAATTATATCTTAGATACTCACTAGAAGGCAACCCTGAGTTATTTAACCTTTCTGAGTCTCAGTTTCTTCATCTTTAAAAGATGAATCATCATATCATAGATGACTCTAAAGATTAAATATACTCTTTATTAAGCTTTATACAAATTTCACCCATGGTTATGAAATCCAAATTCTTTTTTCAGACACCATCTTTTTTAATTAACTTGACTTTTCAAATCTTCCTTTCTTTTCTGAAGTCAGTAAAGCAGGATTCAAACTCAGGTCTTCCTAAGTCCAGTAGTCTATCCACTCTACCACTTAAGCAAAGAACATCATCTATTTTAACTATAGATAATATTCTCTATGTAATAGTTAAAAACAAATATTGCATAGTATATTCAGGTAAATGCAAAATCCTCCCTTCTCCTCATTCATACTAGAATTGAGATCATCAGTCCTTTGTTGTTTTCACTGTTACTTTCCAGGATAACTGCTTATACTATATATTTGCATTTTTTCTACCATTTCAAATTAGATGTCTGTCTTTATGACCATTTTCTCATCCCAGCAATGTGAGGAAACCCATAATAAGGGTTTAACATAATCATTTGGATTTCTACAATTCTCTTTTTAAAAAGTCAACATACTAAGTGTTAGAGAAAGGTCTGATTTTGGAGGAAAAGAATGAGAGTTGAAATGCTGATTCATTCACAAGTTCTTTGACCTATGTGAGTTGAGCAAAACTCCTAACCATTTGGGGCTTCAGTTTGCTCATCTTTAAAATGATCATGGTGGGCTAGGTGACCCTAAGTAACTTTAAATCTATGAAGCTATTGATACCATGATCAGTTTAAGAATAAAGAATGTTGGAGCCTCTATTTTGTGTCAGAATGAAAAGTTTGGAGCATCCAGATGAGTTAGACTTAACTGTAGAAATAATTCCCTAAATTAACATATTAGTTAAAATGCTATGCACAGATTCCTATGTCACAAGCTACAGAGCAAATGGCCCAATACTAGAACCATGGAATTTTCAAGCTTGAAAGGACCTTGGAGATCATCATATTTACAGTTTCCTGATTTTGTTAAAGGAAGGCTGAATAAGGAAGAGTTATGAAAGAAAAATGTGCTTTATTTCTTTCCCCATCGTAAATGAAATTCCCTCATCCGCCTCAAAGGAGTAATTTTTAAATGAAAGCAATATTATTCTCTACATTTGGATATTAGAGGTTCCAGTGGGAGCTGTCACCTTGGTAACATCACACTGTAAAGGAATATATACATGGAAAATATGTTTTTTGCCCTCCTTCCTAATAACAAGCAAAGCTATATGGTATGGAAATGTATGATCTCAATGAAGTTTGGGTTCAACTTTTGAGATGAATCTTGAGAGGAGGGAGGGAAAGCTTTGAAAACTCTGTTTAAAATGTTTTCCTCTTAATATAATGTGTTGTTTTTTTTTCTCCCCTGGAGGATGGATAAAGGACATAAGGAAAGCCAAGCTGCTTTCCTTTTAGTACACAATATGCAACATGTTTGCATTTGTTTGGCAAAATACTTACTCAGATGATATAGAGTATTTAATACTACAACTACTTGATTAAATAAAACATAATAACAGAAAGGAATTTATACCACTTATATTAAATACATTATCTTTGTCTGATAAATACAAAGCAATCTACAAAGTAAATGCTTTAATTACACTACCAAGTCAGAAACATAGGAACATTGTCTTAAAACTGAGTCATATTAAGGTTGAAATAATAACAAAATGAATCTGTGTTTGCATATAGCATGGCTAAGCTAAAGATTAGCATTCAAACTAAAACCTCAGGGAAAAAAAATCCTTGCTGCACTTTTGAATCGAATTGTGCTGGAATTTTAAATTACAAAAATTCAGCCTGAGAGCAGAGGAAAGAAAGCAATGTGTTGCCAGTATGTGGATGCCCATTTGGGGACTTCTAGACATGTGGGAATTTGGAAAGGTAATATGTTTTATTCTATAGTTGGAAAACTGATTCTGATTCTAGAGACATTGGCATGGCATGAGCCTCATGAATAGTGCTTTTTTCCAGATTGTTTAGCTTCATCCAAAGAATGAAGGGTTTCAAAATGTGTCTTATGGTGAGGCATCAAGCTGAGATACCAAGTGTGCCCTAAGAATTGTGTAAATCCTATTTCTGAATGCCTAGCTAATCATTTCTGATTGGAACAGCATGTCTTCCAGAACAACCTCTAATCTAAAAGGTTTTGCTTTTTAGTTTTTGGTTTTTGTTTGTTTGTTTTGGTTTGTTTTGGTTGGGTGTGAATTCTAAACCATGCCTTTGTTTTAGTCATTTCTAATTTTGTCTACACAACCAAGGCAAATGAAGAGTTTGGTGAATTTCAGTGAATTCTGGCAATATTTGCCGATTCAGATCATTTGAATTCTTTCCCTACCACACCTCA